>NC_071981.1:24474222-24631287 GCF_026283585.1 Hylaeus volcanicus
ACCACATTAAGAAAGTATTAGGTGGTTCAGAAAGTGTTTCCGTAGGTTTGTTTATGAAAGAAAAGCAATTTTTTAATATAATAATAGTGGGCGAGTCTTCGAACATGACGACCTCAAATAACACGTGAGGTATTAGGTAGTTCAGAAAGTGTTTCTGTAGGTTTGTTTATGAAAGAAAAGCAATTTTTTAATATAATAATAGAGGGTGAGTCTTCGAACACGACGACCTCAAATAACACGTGAGGTATTAGGTAGTTCAGAAAGTGTTTTCGTAGGTTTGTTTATGAAAGAAGAGCAATTTTCAAATACACTCGAGTACTAGAACTCGTACTAGAATTAGTCTAATTGAAAATACTAGACCAGATACATTTTCACTTTATACTCCGAAAGCAATATCTAAAATTATTCTAGATAATGTTAGATGCAAAGGTGTGCTAAATGAGAAAAACAAAACGGTATAGAAATCAAACTGTATTTATTATTTCGAAACTACATATTTGAAAAATCCGAAACTCATCAGCAACAATTTTATTTTAATATCGACATATAAACGTAAATGTATCAGTAGTATCAAAGGACGTTTCCATTCCGTAGCTATACAAAAGAATCTGAAAAGCAGCCCCTGTCATGGTGCACGATTCTATTAAAAATGGTGTACGAAAACCACTGCGAGCACAAGAGCGAGAAGAACAGGAAGAAACTTATTTCGAACACCTGTCTAAAGCAAAGGGATTGTCGTCGCTGCTGCACATGGCTCTCCCTATAAAAGGGCGATTGTTCGAGGTCAAGAACATTTCAAAATCACCTCTCACTGTCCCATAGCTTTTGTAACATATTTGCAGAAAATTCTCGGTCTTTTGTTCTAGGTTGAAATCTCGATCCTTTCACTCGTTTGAGGCCTCGCGTGAAAAAGTGCTTTGCAAAAATGTTGTTTTCATTAATATGCATTTAATAAAATATCCAACTTGAATTTCCGCTTTTAATAAATTTCTGAACAAAGAATCTGGAACTCGGCTTATTTCGGGGGACCTAGAGTGGCTTTATCCCTTAATTGAAATGCCCTGTTCCTAATAGAGCCCAGTGCTACCGTTTCATCCAATCATCATTACGCGGAGAGCAAAGGTCATTGTCAAGAACAGTTCGTGAGCGTCTGGAACTATCGATGGTATCTTCCTTCAAAGTATCCTGAATTCCTTATCGCGCATCGTTGACGTCCATTCTGGACGAACATTTTGCAGCTGCCAACGTGCTCGAAATCTATACCCAGCGTTCCATCGATATCGTGCTCAAACATTCGAGGAGGCTGCACAGCTAGTTTCTCGAGTCTGACACCACTTAACGCGTAACGATGCTGCACGCATGGCGCAGCTGTCAAGCCCTGTCCACGGTGGAATCTGCTCGAATTCTACACCGTCGAATACTTATTAAAAAATTCGCTGCAAAACTTCATAATCTCAATCACGCGTACCTATATGTATTCGTACCGTCTATGTGTACCGAAGAAACTCGACTAAATTAATCGACAGTTTCGATGTTTACAAATAAATGCTTCGCTAGAATTATTTACAGCAAAGCTTATTCACGTACATATTTTCATTTATTTTATTTCCGACTTGCTTAAACGAAGGGACAGTTTTGATGTTTTCAAATAAATGTTTCGTTAGAATTATTTACACGTGTAAAGTTTATTCGTGTACATATCTTCATGTACATATTTTCATTTATGTTATCTCCGACTTATTTAACCAGATCGTCGATGATAACGATACTCGAGTGTGTATTCGAGCAGCTCTAGTTTCGCGAGGTTACCTCATCGTTTAACGACGCGCGAAGGGGGCCTGTTGCGCCTGTATTACACCTGTCAGGTCCACCTTTGCCAGAAATTGCTGGAATTCTGTGGCCCGCGATGGGACACCAAGGGCCAACCAGCTGGTTCCAGAAAGATCGCGCTATTTCGCAATGCTTGATCGACGCGCATCGTTGCGATGTTCGCGCTCAAGCTGCGATCGGTCAAATAGTTTCGGTTTACAATTATGGTCCAGCTAACTGATAAAAAGACGAATTCAAACGTCCGTAATATTAGATTGTCTCGGGGACGTAGTGAAAGAGCTAAGGGAGGGAGATAAACGAGTGTAAAAACAAGTGCGATATAATAAAATAATAGAAGCCAACTACAACAGCGGATACAAATATAATACATCTGAAACTTAGGAAATTGAAAGTTAGGAAATGTGAAGTGAGATATAGAAACTATTTAACATCAGGTCACAGTGATTAAAATTTAGAAGTCACCTTTCATGTATCCATCGACAATAATAGTCACTAAAATTGTTTAGCCAGGATAAGATGTGGAAAAGAAGAGAGAAACACGCGGTGTGAGTCTTGTAACTTCTGGGACCGGAGCGTGTTTTCGAAATCAACCATCCCGAAGAGCCCACAAGCCAGAGATTCGATTTTCAGGTTCTCGAAATCGAGTTACGTAAACGTGTCCCCTGTCTCCGACTGGTTCCACCGATCGATACCGAATCGTTGGTTAATTGGCGCGTTGCGTCATCGATCGCACCGACAAATCAGTGTCCCGAAATCACTGCGGACTTTCCATTCGTGCGAAAACCGCGCCAAGGATCCTACGCGAGGCGAGCGTGCTCGAGGCCCCTGGAACAGGTGCTGCTAGCAAGGATGTCGCGGGCAAAGAAGAATTTCAGCCGAGCAGCCGTGATTGGTTTCGTCGTGTGGGCAGCTGTTCGTGGCCTCCAATTAAGTAAGTGTTGTGTCGTAACAGGTGTCGCGTGATTATCAGTCAAAGGTGGACGGTGCCAATAAATATCGCTCGCAATATTCGAGCCGATGCGCTCGCTATCTCTAGAACGACGCACCGTCGACGATTCCACGAGGCTAGCGCTGGCAATTAAAATTTATCGGACATCGAAAAATAAATTACGGCCATTAGGGCGTTTCTGAGCATCCAGGTCTCTCCACCGACGAGACTCCGGCGATCTTAATCCGAGGATTCGCAATTTGAAACCAGAGGCAGCGTCTCGATAACGAGGAGAACGACTGTATACAGATGGAGTTACAAAGCTATCGCGCAAGTATCATTCGAGGTCTGAGTGATACTGGCAGCTTACTTTGTGGAAGCACATAAATAATTAAGAGTTTTTATTTAATTTCCAATGGTTCTATAGAGTCATCGATTAGAACTATCAGATATTTTTGCAAATAATTTTAAATAAAGTCTGAAATCTATCCTAGAGGTCATTTGGTTTTGTCAGAACTTATTCTGAACCATCTTTAGCATGTTCAGAACCATCGAAGGACCCTTTCTGTTTCGTCAATACTCATCGTCATTGAATAACAGATCGCCCTATATATGTACGTAACACAGATTCGCGCACTTGAAATTATTTGAAAAAAGTTATCCAATGGTTCTAATACACGGAACTATTGCTTTAACCGATCGGAAACTACAGAAGTATCGAAAATAAATTCAGAGCTCGTAATTACTTACAAGCTTTCACAAAGCGAGCCGTGAAACTTCATAGAGACTACCTTGAGAGTGAATTAATAGTCCGAAAAGGAAAACTCCGCGCCGCGAGGGGAGACACGCATGCGTGAGCGAATCGTACCTTCCTTAGGGAACCCCCCTCCCGAGGGTACCGTGCACCTCATGCTCAGGCGGTCGGTGCACAACACCTTCCGATCAACCCGCCAACATACCGACCTTTGCCCGTCGGAATTGCAGCACGTGCTCCGACGCATCCCTCCCTCAACCAAAGGTACCTTTACACCGGCCAGACTTGGCGCTGGGTACATTGCACGTACAATTAATTATTGTATCGTTAATTGTATCGATTCCCGAGGTAAATACCTAAGCAAAAGGGGGCCAGTGGGCCCCGATATAATCACATAAAGTAGTCTAATGCAAGAAGTTACGGATTTACGTAAAGTATGAAAGAAACACATATCCAAAACTGGTGATTTGTAACAAGCAAGGCCAATAGGTACGTTAATCGATATGAAACGGGTCTCTATATCTCTATAAAATAAAGAAACAAACATCGGTAAAGCAAGGATCGTGCCTCCGACACAAGCGAGGTTCGCGCCTCTTCCCATAACCTATGCCGGTTTAAATTCGAAAAAAAAAAGAAAATCGTTAAAAGTCCTTTGAAAACGAAGTTACCAGCGTGACGATCCTCATCTCAAAGAAATGTTCAGCCGCGGTTCACCGTTACTTCGGGAGAATGAAAGAAGGTACGCGGACGAATTTGAATAGGCGAAAGAAATGAAATCGCGCACGTGCAAGGATCAACCGGAACACGCACGGAAACGCGCGTCTCCCCGGATACCTGGCCGGCATTCAGTCGCGTAGACCGGTGTATAACACCTACCTATCTGCCCGTCAACCTAACCTCTGTCTAAGACGAGCTCATCGTTCGGCGCGGTGGTAGCACGTGCTCAAATCCGAGCAGCTGCCTGTTTGCTGCCTTGGCAGGAAGGATATTCGCTTTCGACCCCCCTCCGCCGCCACTTCCTTCCCATCTTCGGTGTGTGCTCGCACGAGGGGTCCCTCCCCCCTTTTCTCTTCCTTCTTGTCTCTTTTCGGTTTTCATGCCGGTAAATACACCCTCCGTAAAACGTCCGGGGAAAGCCAACGACGCTCGCAGGTTCGTTACTCTGATTTCTTTCTATAGGTCATCCTGTCACAGGATTCCTGTAAGTAGTGTCGTCTTTTACGTCGTTGGTAAAAGAAAAAAAAAAGCATTTTTCCATCACGTTGACGATGTGTTTATCGAAACTTCGGTTTATGGATGTATATATCAGTGTCACGATTAAATTTATCGAATGTACATATCGATATGAAAGAGTTTATTGCATTTATACGTACTTTATGCTCTTATTATACGAACAGTATCGATAAATGTAACGTTTATATGTTCGTATGTTTATGTATTTATGTGTTTATGTGTTTATACGTTTATACATTTATATATTTATATGTTTATTTGCCTGAAGGGGTAAATTGTTCTCCTCCCCTCCTGAAATGTAGAACGCGAGGGAGGTTTCCAGCGGATATCGATGAGTCCTCTTTCTCCGCCATGAGACAGGCTCACGTGACCCCAAGCGTCTCAAATTATGCGGGGCACTCCCGGACTTCGATGTATCCGTTCTACGCTGATCACTGAGGTTTGGTTTTAAAACAGCGCTTCGAATACACCTCGCCTCTTCGAACAGTACAACTGTTCCTTGTACCAGACCTACGCATATTTAAATCGAAATGAAAATAAGAAATAACTATGCGAAACAATTTCTTTCGAACCCATTATTTTCAGTACAGATATTTCAAATAACGAAAGACATAATAATTAATTACTTCGTTATTTTCGTATCTAAAATTTAACGAAAGAAGCGATCCTCAAATTAAAGTACAACAAAAAGAATTTCAACGACTAATTGAAACTACTCCGGTGAATACCATTACCTCTGAGATATTCAGTGTGATACGTAATTAGAAAGCACCAAAGTTATCGTGCTTCTACTTCACGGTTGTACACAGTATGTTTATAGGTCTATACGTCCGTTGTCGTGGAAATTGAAATTAATCGTTGATAGGGACACTTCGTTGCGATTCAGTTAGACCGAGTTTGTCACGCGAGGCACGAAATGCGTCGAAGTATACCAAGGGTTCGTCTGCACGTTTACACGAAGTCGTTATCTTTAATGGGGCCCCTGAAGTCACAATGTTGTAAAGAGGAACAGATTCGATAGAAAGACAATTTTAGTTGGGCATTTACGAAGTGATGTCCCTTGAAATATTATTTCAAATGAATTGGTACTATGGGCGACGTGACGATCAGCCTTAAGCGTTTCAAAAAATCGGTTTAAAAAAATTATATTTCTCTAGAAATTCATAATAGAATAAATAATAGTGTAAATTCTCTTAATTTCGAATGTTAAACATCGCACAAAATAAATCCGAACGAAACGTTTGAATTTCGACAAAGTTCCAAGAATAATAAATGCCACAATAAAGGTTCGATTAGGTAGCTTCCAATACACTGTAAACAAAAATTGAATCGCGGTGGAAATTTTCAAGAAAACTAGACTCGAGAGACTGGTACCCTGCGTTTCGTCGCAATAACTCGAGCAAATATAACAGACAGCCCAGAAGTTCTGGGCCAGAAGATCCCAGGGGGCGTTTGACACGAAACGTAGGAGACACGAAGAGTACGACGCGTCGCACGAGCGAAGGGACGCGAAAAATTTCACTCGTCAGGTGAAAAAATGTGGCAGTCGCGTTACCACCAGTGAACAGACGAGTGTGTCAGCGTTACATTGGTCGGCGAATTGTACCTGCTCCGGCTCTCGAAAAACCGCGAGGAAAAGCAAAGGAGGGCAGAGAGTCGACGGAGGTGCAGCAGCTGGCTTCACCGCAACATCTGGCGGCATCCGATACTTATTCGGCAGTGCCACGCGCCACTTCCACACTTCTCCGCCTCTCTTTTCTCTCTTTCTTCTCCCGCTTCCTCTGCCTATTTTTCGCGCTTTTCCGGCCCGCGGCACGGCTGTTGCTCGGAATCGAACTTTCTCGGCTTCCTTCTCGTTCACTTCCTGTTCGATTCAGCGATTCGTACGTCGCTCCTTTATTGTTCTCGAACGTCGCCGTTCGTGTGATTACTTGACAGCTTGTCTTCGTTCCACGCAAAGTCCCAGGAAACTGTAGATCGTTGCATTACGGGTACTCCAGCGTTGTTAGCGATCACCATTGTCGCCAGAAATTCAGGGATCGGGGGGACAGGATGTATTTATCTCGCGAAGCAGTCAAGCGACGAATTGTCTTATAAATCTATGGTTGCCAACTGAAATCAGTAGCTGGCCAACTACGAAATGTAACGTTTCACAAAGTATTCAAGCGACGAATGAAATGACTATTTTCGAATATTCTCGTGTGCAATATATCAATTACAGACGGCACTTGTTTCGCTTCTTATTCTTAGGTATGGGATGTGCGATACTACAATATGCATATATATGTTCCATATTTGCATGCAAACTGCATGCAACTGGATGCTTGTGCAAACATCCTCGCTCTACCGATTCTTCGTTACGATAAATCACGATTATCGAATATTCATTGACTATTAATTAAAATTGTTGCTTACTCTGTAATTATAATCTTGGATACATTGTGCCTAACTTACTCCAGCAATTATTTATTATCAGAATACACAATCACTGAAGATTCGTCGACTGTTAATTAAAATCGTTAGTGACTCGGTAATTAGAATCGTCAACACGTTGCGTCCAACTCATTCTACCAATTATTCATTATCAGTAGACTGCAGATCTTTGTGCAGAATAAATTCTTTGCAAACGTACCTACAAATGTTGAACCTAAATTGAAATTTATTTTACTTTTCAAATTTTACAATATGAACTTTCATATTGTAAATTTTATATTATATTTATAGGTATTTTTTATATTCATCCATATAGGATTCTTTAGTTTCTCGCATATTAAAATCGCCCGTTGATACATAAAAATCCGCAGGCTACTTATCAGAAATCACGTTCGCTGAATATTCGTTGACTATTAATTAAGATCGCTGGTCACTCGGTAATTATAATGGTGGATAGATCGCGTAGTGGCGATGGCAACTGTAGCGCCAGCCTGTATGTTAATTACAACGATACCAGCGACGAGAGGCGAATGGACGTCCTCGGGAGAAGTAACAATTAACGAGTTCACCACTGGAGACTCCGTGCGACGGATTCGACCGTGAATCGTTAATTCTCGTAACGAAGTATAAGGTTAACTGAGCGCTCGCGGAACGACCGGTGCGCTCACACACGCCCAGGAAGCAGGAAGGCGAAGAAGAAGGATGCGATGATAAAATCGTGCGAGTCGTTGCCCGAAAACGGGCAGTCGAAAGCACCAAGGGAGAGTTCGTGAGGTGAATTTCTGTACATGCAGCCGCGTAGTCCGGAGAATCGTCGTTATACCGGATCGTTAAGCTTCGGGCCTTTATCTTCTCGATTCGCGGAAATGATCTTTCCAATTCGCGATCTTCCTCTCGTTTACCCTTCGGTCCCATTCGATCCTAGCGTTATATACTTCCAAAGGTATAATTCTCCGGGTTGAGCATGGCGAATAAAAATAGTCGACGTTTGTAGGAAAATCACAAAAGTGCTACGTTTGAGATTACATTTTAGTAAAAATTGCAACTGATATTTTTGCAGTTTGAATAGCCTGTACTTTTCGGTGCAATATGAAAGACAGATGAAAGAGGTTTCATCTAAATCCGACAGCGATGGTAAAAGTTCTAGGACGTATATACTTTCTGTGTATAGCAGAAAATAAACATTTACTTGAAAAGGAGAAAGCAACCTCGAAGCTTGAAAAAGAGGATTGTAAAAAGTGTTTCGGATTTCACGCGAGTCACCCTGTATACGCACCATGCAGCAACGAACGAACAGTTCCCCTTCCATGAACTTAATTACGGTTATAAAATCGTACAGGTAGCAAATTTGCAACCGATAATATGCGCGTCACTTTCGCGTTACGAGACTAATCAGTTTCGTATAAAAGTAACAGCGGCAATGAACGTGGTTGCAATATCGATGGCGCAACTTGTTGGAAATTCGAAACCGATAGCTTCCCCTTCGCAGGGATCTTAAATTGGGATATTACCAAGTTAAATTGACGGTGTTCCCCAATATGTGGCTAATGCCTTAAATTGCCTCGAATAGTACGGATCAGTGTCAAAAAAGTAATAGGGAAGCGTGGCAACTTTAATGGGACGTTACTGATACTTAGAACGCTATACGGGAAGTTTTTATTCTACTCAATGTAGACATCGTTCAGCATAATTATTCTTGGGTGATATCGTGTTATAAAATGATCGGGTGCCTTATAAATAATGGTAAGAGAGTGAATCGACACATTATTATGTAGAATTATAATATTATGATAATTATATTCCGGAATGGCATACATACTATTAGCCTCGAATAATAATTACTCCGGAATAAAAGGTAATAAATTGTAAAGTAAGTATTATTTCTTTGAGTAATTACCCACTCGGTTAATTCCACGTGTCCTTTCATTCTACCACTTGCGCCGGGTTCCGGCTTTGCGCCGTGACATTTTTTCGCGTTATTAATCATCGTCCAGAATGACGGTCGACGATCCAGATCGAACGGGAGACGGTGTCTGGCTTATTCGTGTTCTTATAAAACGCGATACAAGGTGCGCGCATTCCCATGACAGGAAGACTGAAATTAGGTTTCCTGCCGAGTGCACGGACCGAAAGATAATTCCTTTCCGAGCCACGAAGTCGTACGAACGAGAAATTATTCTTATCATAATATCCCGTTCCTGCTCTTTCACGGGCCAAGTTTCGTCGCAATGAAAGCCCGGGGAAAGTTTCCCTTCGAGCGTGGCGACCCATTTCCCTCTGCTTCCTCTTAATCCAGTCGATCCAGGATCGAAAACTTCCAAAGACGGAATTTTCTGTGCCCTGCCAGCGAAGGAAAGTTTATCCATTTAGATTTTAACGTCTATCAACGGCAGAATTTCCGCCAAGTCTTTGCATTCATCCCTTCGTTTGCCGACCGGATACTTAGGGATAATCGAGAAAGTTGTCTTACTTGAACAGCGTCTCCGTTTTTGTAAATTATTCGGGTAGAAAATTTAATATAATTAATTGATATTAATATTATACATTACGTATCATGTATTATGTATTATATATATATAAACAAAATTGGTGCTGCTGTATATATATATATATAATTTTTTTAAAGATTTTTCAGACTTTTGGGAAGATATAGAATTAATATCTACGTCTAATATGTATATTTATTACGTACATGTATATTATCACTGATTATTTTTGTCTCTTCATTTACATGTAATTGTTGTTGGTGATTCGATCGAAGATCAAAACCATCGATACCTTCTTAAAAAATGTGTACATTGAAGTTTGCAGTCGACCGTATACTAATTAACCGTTGTTTCAAATATTTTCATTTTAAATTATCGAAAATACCTGGTAAAATCCTGCGAACCGTTACGACGGACACCCTGTATACCACGCACACCACTATCAGCTCTTCGAGTATTCAGCGAATACTATTCACAGTCCCGCTGAAAGAAGTTACGGTGGATTCTTGCTCTTCGGATTTTATTCCGCGCGTCCCGGAACGAAGTAGTTCTCCGAAAGACAACACCGCGAGCGCCAGAAGAAAGCATAGGAAGAAGATGGTGGCGAACCCTGAAGGCTGTATTTCAATCGAGTTTTTGTTCGTCCAGCATGATCGATAGCCCCGTCCACGGGCTTGATTACGCTACGTTTACGAGGTCTGGTGTCCGACGAGGCGGAAGGTTCCGGGCGAGAAAATGGAGAAAAAATCCATTTGGACCGATCGACGTCCGGGTTCCTCTTGATTTTCCGTCTTGATGGGCGGCTCGTTAACGCGAAACTCGTTACTTTACTAGGGGCATGAATATAGAACGAAGGGGAATGCCACGAAGGTGGGCTTCAACCGTACATCCGGACGATATAAATGAGAACTTGAACTTCCTTGGTAGCTGCTATTAAAGTTCATCCAGCTATCGACGCTTGTCGTTACTTACGCCGAATGTGATCGTCCACTTTTTCTCTGTTTAAATATTCAGATACCAAAAGAATCGAAAAAGTCGACGACACTAGTCCTAGAAAGTCGTTGCACCGATCGCGACATTCTATCTGCGGGATTCTTTTATTTCTTTTTTTGCAAGGTATTTAATCGGTTTCCGCTTGACTATACTTTAGAAAATTTAAAAACAGTACATTTTATTTGATTTTTGCAATAACATTACGATACATTAGTTAATTTCGAAGCTACGTAATATCGCGGAATTTCTGTTCTCAGATTTTCGCGTACAAATGCTATCGAGTCGACGGGTAGGTCAGCCACGAGAAACTTCCGAGTTACAAAGGGTTGAAATATAATATTCACCGATTAAGTCGTCCGCGGAATCGTTCGTCCGGTCGGGAACCCTAAAGATAGATCGTCGGTATCGTAAACGGAAAGCTAGCGACAGGAAAGGGTCTGTAAAAATGGCGGACGGTCCGGATAGTGCGACGATGACCTTGACGGAAGGTTCCTCGAGCGAGGAACGACGAAGGGCCTTCCCCGGAGTAGTGGCGAAGCAACCGAGCCACAGGAGAAACTGGGTAGCGAGACGGTGTAGATACGCGTAAGGAAGCGTAACGCCTACGTAGAGCCGAGCCTCTGACTCGCGACTTCCGGTCAAGCAGGCAGGAAGCACGCTCGGTGCCTCGCTGCCATCGACGTCGACTTCGCGTCCTCAGACCTAGCCACGAGCTAGGAAATATTTACTTCGTTTCTGACGGGATGAATCTAAGGAGGTCCTCCACTTCGGATGACCAAAAATATTTCATTCTGAACGCCACTTTAACACGTTGACTGCCACGTCACGCATATATGAGTGACAAGGCTTTTCACAAAGATACTTCAGCGACTAATTTTAAAGCCTAGCGTCGATCAAAACAAATCTGGATGAAATTCGTAAATTTTGATGAGAACACAAAGATAAGTAATACGACGAATGTTAGATTCTATAGTTTCCAATTATTTCGAGACTATGAATACATATCGATACAAATATTTAATTTTTACCTATCGTAGCTTTGCATTACTAAAATAGTCTCGAACGTCAGGTACGTGCGATACAATCATTGACCGATCTTAAATCGTCGAATATACCTATAAAGGTGTTTAATTTTTACCTATCATAGTTTTCTATTACTATAATAGCTTTGAATTCCCAGATATGTGCAATACAATCACGAGCAGATCCGAAGAGGTTCTCGAAAAGGTTGAATCGACTTACGGGAAAGGATTTGCCAAGCTCAGCGATAGAGAGCGGCTGCTACTAGAAATATAAAGTTCTCTAGAAAGTGAACACCGCAGTCCCTCGAAGTGGAGTGGACTCTTCAGGTTATGCTGATTAACTAATTCGCGATAAAAGGAGCGAGCAGCTGTTACGTTTCTTTCGGCGAAGCCTCTCTATCTTTCTTCAGAGTCGTGGGGGCTTAACGATGCCGTTAATTGACCCGCGCGCACTCGAGGAGTCTCCTCTTTTTACGCAATCTCTTTTAAAGGAGTATTCCACCACGAAAAGGGAGGAAGGAGAGCATTTTTTGGAATTTTACGACATGGAGATCGTTTAAGGTATCACGGGGAAATAAGAAACCACGAAGTTTGCATGATTTTTGCATTGCTAAATGGCAGTAAATGATATAGTTACAAGTAAATGAAAGTATGGGGAAATTTATGAAAATGTGCGTTAACGGACAAATGTATATAAAATATCAATGATACGATACATGGTGCACTGTAGAGATCACAGAAAATAAGACATACTTTCATTTAAGTTTCGATCCTTTTTCTGTATCTGTGAAAATATGAATTTGCATACAGAGAACGAAGTAATTCTTTAAAATTCTTCAATGACGAAATTCTATTTAATAACCACAAATCAATTTGATACGCGCATTTTAATATCTAATTATAATTTAACTTATAATTTAATTCGCAAATAATAAATCATCGTTTCTGGTTTTTTTTTTTCGTTCGGTCTTAACGACATTTTTAATTGTCCTTTATTCGCGAAGACAACGGAGACCGTGCGTTTTGTTTCTTGAACGTGAACACGTTAGGTTAAACCTGTTCCACCTTCCGTCGAGCGTAAGCCTAACTGTACTCGAAACGCTAGGAAAACGTTCGTCCGCCATAGCAAGAAAGAACGGTCTAAGATCAAAGGGCAATAATATTCGCGAGCCTGCTGCATCGCTAATTTATGACATGAAATACTACGCACGGCGCGAACAATCCTTCGTCGCGAGCAATGCCGAGTTAATCGGCTGCGAAATATGATAGTAAACGAAATCTTTATATATAAGAAATAAATGCTACGTTATAAGATCATAAGAAATATACAATATGCTGTACATTTACGCAAAGTCTCGTTTCAATCAGGATATTCATATTCGAAAGCTTCCCTTGCTTAACGTTCTTGCAAAAATAGTTCATTTTAAACGTGCACTTTGTAAATGAAAAACTTCTTTGACCATTACGAAGCATTAAATTCGAAAATGTGCTTTAAATATTATTTCCCGGAGTTAAATATCTTTTGAACCTAAACATTCAACCAATAAATAAACAAAATGCTTGTGAAGACGTTACCAACGAATAGCAAATACCCGTATCAAAAAATATTTGTCCGGAGGGTTATGGAAACACGAGTAACACAAAAGTGTAATTACAAATTTTTGGTAAAAAATAATCCTCCGCAAGGTAATACAATCATTTAATTAAATATCGTGCATCCCGCGTCGGAATGTCGAGAAATTCGGACAAAGAGTTCTTCCGTGTCCAACAGTTCCGCGATCAGGACAAAATTATCGGGGCGAGTTGGTCGTTTCTTATGCGATTTTTTGATGCGCAGCTATCGCACGATGATTATCGTCACAGCCGCGGTATATCGGACGATACGCTTTCCGCTCATTCGACAGCATAATGGCCAGGGTTAAAATCTCGCGTATCAGTAATCTCACGCGAGCGGCGGTACGCTATAATTACCAAAAAATTAATTATAATCGGTGAACGATAATCCTCGATGTTCTTCGTGTCGAATATCCCTTATACGGTTCTCCCTTCTTGCAGATCGTAAGATTCGACGATTTCGCCGGCTTTCAGCGACAAATGAATCTTCGACGTTGGCTTTATCAAGCCTGGGTATATCGTATCAGTAAACGACAAACAAAATTTTAAATTGCCAAACTTGGTTTAACTTATTGTCGCAGAAACAAGAAGCGTGACCTTTAATTACTTTCATTACCTTTAATTACTGCTACCTTTAGTTACAGCTTAAACAAATGCATCAAATCCTCTCAGACAGTATACATATATATTCATTAATAGCATTCGATAAACCAACTCAGACAGTATTTCCATGAAAAAAAGTATATATATTAGCAGTAATCGACAGTGCCACCTCCATCCCCCGCAAAAAAATGTCCCAAACCTACTCAGATAGTACTCATAATTGTACGCAATTTCTGTTTTCGGAGTTCCAACTGTAGAATGGTCCTAACAGCCCATTTTTGGTACAACTTCGTCCAAATAAAATTTTGTCAACCGTTAGAATGCTGATCCGGCCGTAAAAGGTTAATCTATATCGCGCATGTATAATTAACTGAAATAAATGTTGTTTATACGAAGTAAAATTTATGCAGCAGAGACCAAAGACCTGGTAGCATCGGAGGCTACGATTTCGCAGGGATCACCCTGTAGAATGCATATATGCAAATATCGGCGAAGGCTTCTAAACGCGCGCGGTACGACTTCCTTCCTCGAATCGGTGTGTCCCGCTGGATCGCCGCTGAAGGAAGGGCGGTTAGGTGTACCGTTTCACTCGGCTAGGTTCGTTTGGCGTCGGTTCCGTTTCGTTAGCACGCCGAAATAAAAGCTGCGATTCCGTCTGCCCGCGGCTGCGTAATTGCTGACAACGCGCTGGAACCGCACGGACGACTGCCTCCTGATGCGATCGAGGCCACGAGAACACCGTTCACCCGGTGTATGCGTTCGTTCCCTAATTATAATTAGGTCCGCCGATATATCTACGAGCCCTGAATTCTAACGCGGTCTGCACTTCTCTATGCACGCTCCGGATTAAAATCGATACCGTAAAATGGGGTTACTCGCGGCACTTTCTCGCGTTGAAAATTTCTCGTACGAAATCTGAGATACTTACGCGAAAAAATGAGTATATTAGTATCGTAGTCGTGGGTTTAAGAATAGAAATACACAAGGATGAACAATTTATCTGTTACTGTTTTGCTTTTGGGAGACTAGAACTTGCGAGTTACCTCTGGTAACCCGCGACAGACAGTTACTTTGATTAGGATATCAAATACCAATGTCCCAAATTCAAATCAGTACTAAGTCATAACATCGAGACAAGAAATCATAATGTACTCGTAGTCGAAACTTTGTTTACTTTTCGCATTTCGATGAAAAGCGCAGGCGTTTTAATTCGCGACAATGGAATCGTTCCGAAAATAATGATTCCATGTTCGAGATAATAGAATACGGAAGCAAACACCCGGTATATTCGTTGCCTAATTATAATTGGGTCCCACGATGAATGCACCCCGAATTCTAATACGCCTGGCGCGACGCCCGAGGCGACTCGTGTTTCGCGCACCGCGAATTTGAAATTAATTCGCCAGTGGATGGTTCGACGCTTGCGCGCACACCGAGGGGGACCGTCGGCGTCGGTTTGAATTAAATAACGAATTCTAACGTCGACCGTACGAAATTTGCAGCGTGGAAGAGAAACCTCGTCTCAAATTGACCGTAGTCAGAAAAGAACGGAGCATCGACTCGCGTAAATAATATTTCTTCGATCTTTTGAGATTTTACGAGGCAAATTTGTAAAATAAAAACGCACGATTGATTGGAAATAATAATGTTTGAAATTAAAATAACAGATATCAACGTTCGTATGTTTAATAGTTAGGGAAATAAAAGTTTATTTTGTTATTTTGTACGCGATTGTCGACGGAACTACAAGTAGAAAGAGAAGAGAGAGAAATCGCGGAGAAATAAATGCGTTCGATAAAACATCGGCCGATTGATGAACGCGGTCGCGTACGATCGTAATACCTGACGCGCGACATTCTTCCCAGGCAAGGAGTTGGTTTCGTGGACTTATTAGCGACAGTGTTAACGATATTAGCGCCGTTTGGATTAACAACCATCGCGTCTCTCGCGCCATCTAATTAATTTACAACACGGCTAAGCCGCTGGTCGTGACATTAAACGTCTTATCGTGTGCCATAAATATTTAACGCGACGGTGTAATTAAACGGGGAGGACAACGGTTGACCAGCAAGCGTTGCTTACGGTGATTCATTGATGAGGCGATGACTAATCGTCTTAAGACTAGCACTACGTCCGACTCCTAATCATCGCGATTTCGTACGCTTTAATTTTCTTTGATAAAGGACATCAAATAGAAAGACATTATTTAACAAAATTTAATTGACTTCGAAAGAAGCACTAAAAAGAATTAAATATTTTTTTTTAAACTACCCAATAACAAAATTTTATCGAGTAACTGCAAATTCGATATAATACTTCAATTGGGTCCGCATAATTAATTAAACCTCTATAATTATTGTTTGAAATTCTCTATACTCTATATACTCTATAATTATTGTTTGCCAAACTCCTTTACGTATAATATAGTAATTGTGGATATGATATAACTAGTAGTTTAAATAATAATCGTTTCTAATAATTACATTGATAATATAATCGAAGTATTAGATCGGATTTGAAATTATTCGATGAAATTTTGTTATTTTAGAGAATTTCAAAAAGACTATTTGATTCTTTTTTTTTTTTTTTTTTTTAACCGGTTTAACTTCTTTTTCAAGTATTCGTACGTAGTTGTTCTTTCGATCGTGTTTTTGTTCCAGTAGTTATCCAGTAGTAGTGCGTGCCAAAATTCCGCTTGGCTCAAAATTTAATCCCCCCGCCAGATCGTTGTCTCTCTAATTGGCCGAATTTCAGTTGGACACAACAGGGACACTCCTGTCAGGAACGATTCACCTGTTGATTCCCGAGGATCGCTTCCTGCCCGTCCACGGAAACGTGACTTCTTAACCGGAATATTCGGCTAGATCGTGAATCACTTGTTCGTCGTCGTCTGCTGGCCCTAATGATATTAAAATTGCTACGCGTCTCGACGATTTTAATTAACGCGGCGTAACGGGCTGGACTGGTTCCATTTTGCGACGTGAAATTCGACGTTGAAATCGCGTCGAATCCAGAGTTTGGAAATGTTTTTTGAAAACAACGGAAACAAGAGTAAAAATAATTTTTGGAAAAAAAAAATATAAACGACTTCGAAGAATATTAAAACTACGCTAAAAAGTACGAAATAATTTTTAGTTAATTTACACGAATACTCGTCAGCTTTAGATATAATTGGTTGAATGTACGAAATACTTTCCATTTCCTTTATATTGAATCGTATTAAATAATGTATTAAATTTCTATTTCCTTTATATTAGATTATAATAATATTCATTTTTCCATAAACATTAAGAATACCAGTTTACTGTTTCTAGCGTCGTACAAGATCGATAAGGAAGAACGATGAACATCACTTTATAAGGACCGCGCCACAAGTTTTAACACGCTGACTCCAAGCTCCACTTTCTTGCAGTCTCGTTCGAATTTGTTTTGCAACTCTTCTAACCATTTTGGTAATCGGACCGTGGCCGGCATCGTACGCTTAATCTACGGGCAACACACCTAACGGGTAAAGCGAACGAAACAAAAAAAAAAGAAATAACTACGGACATGGTTAATTACGAGGCGAGGAGGCGATAATATCGAAAGGACGCTGAAGAGGTAGTCAGCGGACCCGTAAAACACGGTACGTGAGAAAAATCTGTGTCAAACCGCCGCGAGTAGAAAGCATTCGGGACAATTTAACGATCTTGTAAATTAACACCGTGACGAATAGAAAACCAGTTCATTAATATGTATGAATGTAACGCGCGGCTGTTAATACACGGCTTACCAGGTATTAAAACGCGAGCCGACGAGGACGTTGCGAGAATGGAACGGTCCCTTTGATCGCGAAAGAAATTATGATTCTCGCATGTGTACGCTTGCTCGATGACTTGAAAAGAGACGTCATTACTCTTACAGAACTTTCTTCCTTATTCTTACAGAGCTTATCTGTTAATTATTGGATAACGATTTGTTCAGAAAACTTTCATTTTTCAATTGTACGTCGCGGCGACTGATAAATGATAATATTTATGTTTGGTGGGTGACATCTGAAAATATGTGGCTCGTGGTTAACGACATTGACGGTTGACAAACACAATGATTGATGTCTGGTGACTGTTTATTCATAATTAATGCATTGATAATTAATGGTTGGTGAGCGATGTCTGATGACTAACGGCTGGTGGTTAATGGCACTAACGGTTGACAACACGAATGATTGACGCCTTATGATTTTTGGTTGATAATTCACAATTGGTGACTGATGCGTGACAATTGATGATTGATGGTTCGTGACACTGACGGTTGACGACACCAACGATTGACGACTATTGATTGGTAATTAACGGTTGATGACTGATACTTGTTAATCGATAACTGGTGATCAATGACACCAACGATTAATGGATAATGACTGATGATTTGATCGATTGATTGATAATTAACCACCACCACCAGATTGGTGAATGATACCTAATAGTTGGTGACTGGTAGTTAATAACACCAACGAGCGATGACCACAATGCTTCCTAACCCATGATAATCTTCATGATAACTCTTGATTGATAATTAACCGTCGTTTTCGACCCTGGATGAAATAATAACCGCTCACGACGCGGTGACGTCGATGTTTACTCACCCTACGTTGCAACCATCATCGATCATCTATTAATCACTCGACGAGAGAACAATGGTAAATTTCGATTGTCTATCGGTGCGCGGGATCCGCCGCGATGATCGATCGCTCGTCGAAGTTGGAAGCACAATTAGTCATATAGCACACGACGGCATTCTCTTAAATTCCACTGTCACTTTTGGCTGGCTAATTAACTCTCGGGCAACGTAATCGATGCACGATCGCCGACGTACGCGTGACGACACCTCGACTGACAGGTGTAACCGCTCGCTTGGTAAATTATCGCTTTTTTCCATCGTTGAAAGAAGTCGCTTGGCTAAATACCACCGGAATTTCCGGACACGTGGATCCAGCGAGGTCGTACTCGTTTCTTATCGGAAACGGACAGAGAAATAATTTCCAAACCGTTCGATCGATGGACGTCGAGGTATCTACTCGCAGTCGCGAGACTTTTCATCGCTGATAGTCGTCTACAGACAGTGTAAGAAGTATTCGTATAGCAACCAATTTAGCCCTTTGCACTCGAGAGGTGACTTTCAGTCAGCATTAGGTTTCACGCAGAAAATCTGCGATACCTAATGTTTCTTTAGGTTTCATTTCTATGGAGCTGAAAGTGTCGATAAAATGATTGTCGGCGAGATAAAGGTGAGCTTATTCTCAAATCTAGATAGCTTAGAATTCATGGCAATAGAATGCTAAGAAACATCTCGAGTTGCTGACAGATACTACATAGAAAAAAAAGGCCTCGAGTGCAAGAGGGTTAATAAGAAAGAAAATGAAGAAAGATCGATTTTCTTTTTGGAAAAATGTGCGGTGACCCCCTCGAGTCGCAACGATCGATTTTCCGATCGATTCTGCATCGCAAGATCCCTACCAGTGACTACGCCAAAGTTTGATCCGTCGTTGAAGAAGTCGTCCGATCGGTCGCAGCTCTTCGAGGAGATCGATCGGAATCGCGAGCCTCCTCTCGAAAACCAATATCACGCTCGGGAACCACGGATAACGACAACCCTTGTAGACAATAGAAACGAGTCCATCGAAGTCGAGGAAGCCATCGTCGCCGCCGACGTTTAATTTTCCGACCGAGTGCACCAAGAGAAAAGTCGATGAAAAGGGACGGGGAGGGGAAAGGGGGATCGAGTGACCAGACCCGATCAATTTTATGTCCCTCGGATCGGACGATTGTGAGATGGTGGCACGAGAAAGAGAGGCGGGGGAGGAGGAGAGGACCGAGACCTTGCGAAGCACCTGCTCTCAGGTGTATGTCCGCACCTTCCATCCGCGTGTGCAATGCATCTCTTCTCTTCGTCCCTTTCTCTTCTGCACTTGTCCTCGCTCGCTCCCTCTCTCTCTCTCTCTCTCTCCCACTTGCTCGCTCGGTTCCGAATCTCGCTCGGGTACATTTGCGAGCAAATGTGCGAGTCAGGCGATTCTCGATCCTTGGTAGAGGATTCCGTGGCTCCCTGTCCACGAAAAAAGGGCACTGGAATAGCTCCGGGAACTTTTCTGAATTACAATATACGTACCTGACAAATGTAATTCGAGTAATCGAACACCATTGTACCGTGATACGCTGTCATTGCAAATCACGTGCAAATTATTCTGTATCATTAGGGTGAACCAAAAGTTCGTACGGTCTTTACATTGTTTCAATCTGTGCAATTTTTTGAAGGAATTGAAAATTATTTTATGTACAAGTGTCATATATCATTTTGTAAACCGTTTTATAAACTAAAATTCGTACATTCTAAATACCTCGCTATAACGCGCGACGTCGATATCTACGTCACCGTATTCAATTTCTTGGCATTGAATCGTAAGAAAAATGCTACAAGTAGTTTACCAGTCAGCTGAATGTAAAATATCTGTATAAAGGAGTGTTTCGTCGGTGTAACATGCGGGCGCTTAATTATACATCCTACCTAACAAAATACGCTTTAGCCGTTAATAACGAAAGAGAAGTCGCGATGCAGACGATGGCGCAGTGTTGCAAATTCTTGGAACGCGCGCCGATTTCCATATTTCTACCGAGGAAACACTCACCTCTGCATCTGCTCGATATTCTAATTGGCCATAATTCATTACTTGTGCGGTGGAAACATATTTAATAATAATAATAATAATACTTTATTTACGGGAAATCTGTCCTTGATATCAAGTACGATGTAATAACAATGACAACAAGAAAAACAAAACAAAAATGTCTGGGTCGTTCAATTTCTCTATCGACAATTTTAAAAACTAGCACGAGGTCGGCTACAGTTCGGCGCTGCCTAAGCGTGAGCTTAGTGCAAAGAACACGTGCGAAGTATATTGTCATAGTCGTGGCATGCTATTTGGAGAAGTAATCGCACAGTATAATTTGCCTTTAACAAATGACAGCGACAGTTGCCTTTAACGAGCGACAGTCAAGAACATCGTCATTAGACCACGACGCGTGATTTCTTCGAATAAAAGGAAAATGTCCACCTTTGTACCGCGCGGAGTACAAAGGGAACCGAATCTCGAGTCTCTAAATCATTCACCGTTTCCTCCGTTCGAAGGAACAATTTATTTCTCCAGCTGCCACGATTAGTTCCACCCGACAGCTTTTAGTTTCTCTCGAAAGGGCGTGGACACGTCAACGAGACGCAATACAAATAGCGCTTGTAGTTTCTTCGTAGAATGCAACTTCGCCTAGAACGTGGTTGAATTTCGATTGATTACAAGATTCGAACACTGACGAGTTCGAACTACCTATACACGGGGGTGGTTCTTACCTCAATCACTTTTCAAATATATGTTACAAACTTACAGTCGGTGTAACAAGTATTCGTACAAGAATCCATTCAAAATAAAACTTCATGTACTTCAAGTAAAACTTTATTTTAGTAATAAATTTTAGGGGAAGAAATAATTAACCAACATTCCTACATACCTTTAGAGTAGATTCTCCGTAAAAGAATATCTCTATAAACAACCTCTATGAAATTTAACGACATACTTTTATGATACGTAAAACCTAATTCTACAAAGAATTTCACATCGCCATGTTTTTAACATAATAAAATAGGAATGAATCCGACCTGATACCATCGAGAACCAAACACTACGAAGAACGCTGTGCAAAAATTTGGATATCGCGAGCTAAGAGACGTGTCTCCGATCTCCACGATGGTCTAAGCGCTAGACGCGTAGACTGTCGCGTCGACAGTAGAAGATGTCAAGAGAAAGTCAGACAGAGCCAGCGATACGTCTGCGCTCAGCGCGAAACGTCGACGGGAAAACTGGAGAATTATTAGCGAGACGATAAATCAAATTGACCAGCACGATGAAGCACGGAGTCCAAATTATACACTGTCCTTCTTGTTCGCCGCTTTCTACACTTATTTACGTGCGTCGAGAAAATGGCACGCGATTGAATGAAGCCTGTAATTCGCTTAGAGCAGTTATTACTGAATTATCAGTTCCGTCCGTCTTCGTTGTTCCTAAACCATGTTCTTAACGTTAACGTCGATAATGGTGCGATACGGTGCAATAATATTACTCAGAAACGGCATCGATTTGGAAATTTCACCATTGTGTGACAAACTGAAGTTCCTTCGTCCGGTGAGCTCGTTCGGATTACAAAAAAAAAAAAGAATTATTGATAGATTCAGTGTTCTCATTGATGGTTGGTAATTACCACTCTCCTTCCGTCTTCCAATCCATAAATTGGCTCCAAAACCCTCTACGCTAATCCTGTTATCGCGTCCTTCGCTGTCCACGTCGATCCTCGTGCCTCGAAGCCCCCGTTTCGCAACGGCGTCCACCCATTAATCTAATTCCCACCTGACATCATCGCAGAGAAATCCGTTCACCGTCGAGAAAAACATTGTTCCAGAATGTCCAAGCGGAGAATCGGCGCGAAACGAAAGCGGCGTTACGTTACAATCGTCGATTCGCACGTATTTAAGCCTGAAGAACCGAGGAATTCTCTCGGAATCAAGATTCCAGCACGACGCCACGCGACGGCGGACGAAGAAGGCACGCCTGAAACCCGAGGACGACGATCATCGAAGTGGGTAAGCAGCTGCTGGCGGTAGCCGCGTCATCATCTGCGTGATTGGTTTCGATGCCGGTCATTCCCGATCGTTCGAGACCGAGAGATCCTCCCGGTCGAAGCTTCGTGTCCCCTGTAACTTGCCGCCCACGTACCGTTGCGTCTATAAACGCTGGTCACTCGACGTTTTCACGCCCACTTTTCGACTCATAATCCGACAAGGAAATAAACGCCACGGTGATCGATGAATTATCGTCGCACTTGATCGAGCGAACGATTACCTCCTTAACGCGATTCCGCGTTTAGGGTTGTTTTCTCTCTTCGTCTCTCGACTGCGTCGTTTTACTGGCAGACTTCTTCATCTTACAAGGAAGATTCGACAATTGATGCAAGTTGAGAAAACCGCTATTCCTCTTTTCTTTAACAATTTTTTCTCTCGTAAATAACAAACGTTGCTCCTATATGTTATTTTACGAGATATGCTTCATTTTGACCGAGGAAGTAAAAGATAATTTTTGTAAAGAATTTTAGAGTTTGATGAAAATCGACGGGCAACCTCCTTGCGAATTCTTAAAAAGATCATTTTATTATTTTTAAAAAATTTAGTTTGCAACGTAGATGAAAACTTTCTATATGTCTTTTGTAGGGTTCCGTGAGATCTACAACGAAATAAAAGGTCCAATCCAGAATGTTAAGTAGTAAGAGACCTACGAATTTGTTAAGATTTAGCAACTTCGTGTGTATTATCGTTTATATTTTATATATTTTTTCATTTGTGCACCTTCTCGTAAATTTCACCATATTTCCATTTCCCATAAATCCATAGACATCCGCGGTTCATTAACGAGATATTTTAAATAAATAGATCGATGTATCGTGAAACGATCAGCCTCTTCGTCTTCATCCAGGAATGATAACGAGTGATATTTAACAAGGACGCGGAGTCGTAGAAACCTCGGCCAGAAAAAAAACTAGCATTGCGTTGGTGAGGTTAACGCTGGTGCATCCATTATTCATCGTTCATTCATTTACTTCATTTACGTCGTTCACTCCGACGTGTCGCGGCAAAAACAAGCCAACTGGACACCCGTAATGTCTCGCGTTGCGATGCCAGGAATGCGAGGCAAAATATAAACACAAAGACGTAAAAACGCCGTTCCCAGGAAAACGTATACGGTTCTACTAGGTAGCTCCGGTAGTTAACAATAATAAAATTTTTTACGAATCGAATGAATATCATAGGATGTACTACGAACAAAACTCTGAGAATTGATTAATAAAATTGTTTAATCATCCTGTAAGTTTATTGTACTCGCTCCAGTGACCTAACACTTTACAGCCATTGTCAGATGTACCTTGAAAAAAGCAAATCAAAGTATGGCATATACAGGATCTCTCCGTTAAGTTTGCAAAGGTTAATCTATATAACTGAAAATATTCATGGGATCATTTTCCTCGTCAGGGTCACCAAATACACTTACATCAATCTTGCATCATGGGACCAATCTGAAAGCAATCGACGAAAGTCAGCAGTTCTTGTGGCCATTTCAATCATTTATTGCTAATATAAATACCATTCTTTTACAAATCGAATCAGCTTAATGACGTGGTTTCTCATACCACGCATAAAAAATATCGTCTAACCGAGCCTAAATGATGGAACGGTGCTACAGCGTCGACGAATCGTAGTACGTTGAAGGACAGAGAGAGAGAGAGGGAGACAGTAGCGAGGAGAGAAAAATAGACGTGAGGATAAAAGAAGCGAACGAAGAACGAGAACGAGAACGGGCCAGCTTTCTTCGATCTCGATCTTCGCTTCGTCGAGCGGTTTGTCGATTCTCGAGACAATACATCGCCGCCATCTTGATTCAATCTAATTTGCTCGACGGTCGCTCGCGTCTCGTCGCATAATTTATTTCTATAGATACTTGCTAAATAAAACTAGAAGAAATAAAATAAACGAAAGCTAGTCACGGTGCTGTTCGCCACTTTGTTCGTATTCGTTTCGAGAAACTACTGGTGTCGCGTCGAAGCTTCCATGGCAAGAACTTCCTCGCGGATCGTTCGACGTCCTTCCGGGATCTCTCGTCAGAGTAAACTTCCTTCGTCGAGATACTGTCGGCCACCTTCTCCTTCGTCATCTTTTTCTTTGAATTTCAATTCATCTTACTAATCCTGTGTGCTCGAACTTCTATTAAGTACCTAACAACGAGTGGCGTGATTTCATTTAATTTGTACAAATTGCCTAGACGATTTCGCGCTTTGAATTCATTGTCCTTAATCGATTAACAATCGCTTAAATACCGACCTTTGTACATATATACTTTACACGCAAAAAATCACGACGGTGCTTGTTCGTCGTACCTCGAAACATGTTCACCGCGAATTACGAAAGATATTTACTGCGAATTTTGAACCTTACGTTGAAATTCGCATTGAACACGTTCGCTCCGAACCTCGTATCGTGCATACTGCGAACGTAGATTCTCGATTAAATCAAACACTGAAACTACAATCTTGTTCACCTGTAATTTCTTCGTCACAAAAATTTCTTTTCACTGTTACTTGTTCCTCGCGAACCTCGAAGCATGTTCACCCCGCAAATTCTACGTAATTTCACTAACGCGAACGAACCAAGTCCGTTAAAAGATCTGCATTGCACTATTTGAGCGTGAAATCGCCGCTAACTACCGTGACGAATCGAGTCCATGAAGTCCTTGAATCAAAAGTCCCCTTCGTTAAACGCCGCTGAACGCAGGCCGAGACAATCGGTGAAAACCATCGATCTGCACAGTTCAAACAGGGAGAATAGGAAGTACTTCCGACGAGAATCCCGAAGCTACCTAGAAATAAGAGTCCATCCGAAAGCGTTTGTCCGACGAAGATCCTCAAGCCTGTCCAAGGATGAAGAGTTCTTCGAGATAGGAGCAAGTTCTTCATCCCTCGACCTCCGTCAGGTCCAGGGGACGCTCCTGTGAGGTTCGGCCAGCAAGATCGGAAAATAATCGTTCTCGAACGAGTCGCGCAGGAGTTCGAAAGTCAGCCAACGAGAGCTGGGGCTCAGGAATCGCCTTCGAGGATCACTCGAAGGAATTCGCCCTCCGAAAGCTAGGAGGATCCGCGTGGCTGCTGTTGCTGCTGCTGTTGCTGCTGCTGCTGCTGCTGCTGCTGCTGCTGCTGCGTGTAGAACCCGAACGGTCGAGACTCGGCTGAGGAGGGATAGGAGGTGGTGGCGTTCATGGACGAGGAGGAGATCGACGAGCCAGATCCGGAGGGACGTTGGACAGAAGACTTGTGTTGGTTGACGGTGGCGATCGTCTGCTGGGACCTCAAAGGCACCGGAAGCGGCCGCTGGACTTTCCTGCCGTGATGGTGGCCAGAGGTACGGTATCCTTGGTGGCCTGGACCCGAGGGTCTGAGTCTAGGTCGTCCGGGTCCTCTTCGAATCGTTGGCGCACCTCCTCTGCCTGACAGAGGGCCCAGGCTACCCACTGGACCTAGAGGACCCACCGTGCTGGGGCCGTCGCCTTCAGCTGGACCGGATGTTCCTTGACCTGTAACGCAAAGCGTTGCTCGTTAATTATTACGATTGCATCTTTATTATACTATATCGTCTGTATAAGGCTATCTGGAGGGTGGAGTACACGTGTCACGACGAAGAGTTGGTACATCGAGTTCGGTATAATTTCTTCGTCAAGCTTAACGAATGGACGGGGTGCGAAATAAGATATTCCATCCTTATTCATTTATTGGTTCGGTTGATTAAATAACTTCCGTCTCCTTTATTACGTCACCATTATCACGTAATAAATCTTGATCGATTATATAATCACCGTCGTTGATTATCTCTTGTTCTCATTTAGGAGGCAAATTAAAAATTCTTACCTGTAGAGGGTTCTCTAAAAGCACGGTTAATTGTTATCTACAGTGGAAGTTCTGTCTGCTAAGGAAAATGTCCGAAATTCATAGAAACACAGCCTTTTGGTTATCACCAAATATCTAGTAAAAGACCCTGTAAGCTTCGTGAAGATCCGCTCGATACTTTGCTTTCAAAAAATTTGTATAAAAAATGCCTTGTTTCCAGGGTCCTGAAGGAAGCTCCCTCCTTAAGGCAACGAATTTCGTCAACACGACCCGGTGCCCTTACTCTCCGTCGGCAGTTTCTCGTGGAGGACACGAGGAGAGCCCCAGAGCGACGAATTTCGCGGGAAAGAGGCCGGACCAGGGTCCCCCCGGTGCAAGTTTTCGCGATTATAATGGCAGATGCAGGGTACGAAGACCCTTCCATTTAGCGTGGAGTGGTCTGACCAGTTAATCGGTTATTCACCGGTACACCGCGGCGTGGAACGAACACAAACTCGTGGATCGTGCCACGGCATCTATTCGAGTGATCGTAAGCGCAGGAGCCAGCCGCGGGGACGCGCCAGAGGGAGGTGGAAGAATTTAATGAGATAGCGAGGGAGAAAAATTCTGGCCTGAAGGAGGAGGAGGAGGAGGAGGAGGAGGAGGGTGAGTGACAGGGTCGGAGGTCAGTAGCCGAGCAAGGATGTACGAGAGAGGACGTGTTATCCCCCCGTCTTCTTTCATCTGGCGTCGTTCCTCCTTCGTTTCGTACGCTCGTCCTTTTTCCCCCCTTTTTCGTCCTCTCCTCGCGTCGTTCCGAGTCGTCGACATTCCTTGGCACGTTCTCGATCCTTTCAGGAGGCGCTCTTCAGCCACCTCTCGCGCGGGGAACTCCTCGAGTGGCCACTCCGGCGAACAAAGGGTGGGAAAAGCTCGAGGGACGGCTGCACAGTTCCGCGGGTACCGCGTCGTTATGCGCTTTCGAAATTCTACGCGCGACGCTCGGGATTTCTGAGGAGTCCTCGAAAAGGAGATTCTTCAGCCGTGGAAGAGATTTTCTAGGGGGATGCCGAGAGTGGCTACGAAGAGATCGAGTTTGCAGACGATTTGGCCGACGATTGATCGCTGATTGGGGGAAGTGGAGTCTGCTGGAGAGACACCCTTAGGACTCGAAGGATTGAGGCAGGAATGGGGAACTCTACGGTACTCTTAGGGGTTCGGGAAGGTTCTTACGAGTTATTCGATCAATTACGCGATGTGGCCATCGGGTAGACGGAATAGCATCGTAAGACATGGGTACCGTTTAGAAATCTGCGTGTAAGAATTCTGAGGATTGACGTTATTTAGAAATAGGGGTGCACGTGGGATACCAGGATGACTCCTGACGCGAATCTGCAGAATGAAGACAGCAGAGGTTTAGGAAAATCCTGGTAATGGGTAAGACTTCTTGGCGAGATGTTTTATTAATTACACAATGTTGCCATCGTGTATGTACCATTGTAAGGCACTAAATTTACTATTATAAATCCTGATATTTCGAAAAATCTCTATGTTCTGCCAAGGTACATCGCGTAGAAAATGAAAATGCTTGGTTTTATAATTCAAGTCTAACCATACCCAGAAGTCATTCGAAAAAGACTTGTGAAATTTTATTTCAAACATCCGAATAAAACTGATTTTTTCATTATTCGAAATCCCCAGCAGTCCGATCCCCCATCAAGTCAATTCTTAAAGAAGAAAAAAAAAATGATGGAACACAGGTACGATCTACACGCAGCCAAGATGTCTTCTCCCTTAACGATATCCAATACCCGCAGTCACGACTCCGACAATTACAAAGAATTCTTTTTCGAATTTTTACAACATACTCGAACGTGTCTTTCGAGAGATACAAAAAGAAGTCGACTATTTAAAAATGTCACAGTGATCCACGCCCTTAGTGCGACACCGCGAGGGAGTATAACCCCTGAGGACGATGGCCGATGGGCAGAGGGGAGCCCGTTGGAATATTTTCTCATCGAGGGGGTACCGTCGCGAAAAGCACGCGTGGGTGAGATCTCCGCCGCGAGATACGAGGCCCGCTGGACGCACAAAGAGGGTCTTCCTCGAGCGAAGTTTCGAGGTAGCTGGAAGGGGCGAATGGAACGCGACGAGGATCCGCGGAATGCCGACCGTCCAGCCAGCAATATCCTTGCTCCATCCTATCTTCCCGCATTATCCTGCCGTATCTCTGCCCGAGCAACAGCCAAACTCCTCCACCCCTCCCACCCACTCACCACTCGCCCTCCCATCCACGGTGTTTTCGTCCTTTAGCAACCAGCGACCGCTTTCACGGTGCTCCGAGGCTCTCTCTCTCTCTCGCCTCGGGCACCCTGGAACTGGAGAAAATTATTGCATTCTAAAGCGGGGGACAATGAAATAGTTTAGCCCCCCTCCCACCGTGCTGGGCCCTTTGCTCGCAGCCACCGACGAGCCGCCAGGTCGACCAGGATAACGAATCGCCTGATTTATTATCGTAATAACGGGGGGATATGGATCCAGGGCCACGAAGAGTCGAGACGCTTGGCTGTTTATTGCCCCAGACTCTTAGATTTGGAGCACGAACTGCTCGAGCATAGTCTCGATGGTGTCGGATTCTTGATGACGTTAGACGTGTGTCGTCGATGGTTGAAAAAGGCATAAACGTTAGAGTTGATAGGCGTTTCGTCATTTAAACGTGGCGAGAACGGAAATGTTTAAAGGGGTACTATCTTTCTTACCAGATCAGAAGCAATTTTCATGATTTGTTTGCGGGTAAAGTATCAGGTGTAAAAATGAATTCCATGCCTTCGTATTCGTACATTTATAATTCCAGCTTCGGTAGAAATGTCTACGAGTCATTTCGTTATATTGGAATACTTTCTGAATCCTCGAGTTAATCTCCATTCGTCGCAGAATTAGAAACTCGTGGAACCATAATTCGTCGTCGGACTACTCGAACTTGGCGGAATTACTTTCCGTTACGCGACACGGAAATATGACGGAAGGGAACGGGCGAAGGATGACACAGCGAGGTACTGTCAGGCACGGCACAAATCGACGAAATTCAACCACCCCCTCCAACATGTAACTCTGTTCCTTCCGGGACCATGGCCAGAGTTATCTACTCTCTGCCAGGAATTACGCGAACAATACGAAAATTCGATGGCTATTACACGTCGTTGGCTCGAAACGATATTTTCTTTTTACTCTTCTTTGCACGCACGGTGTTTGACGAAATTTGACGAAATTTGACGAATTTGACGAAAAATTGTTTCCGAATAAAAGTTAATTAGTTCTCCATCGCCTACGAATTTAAATGTAAAAACTTCCTAAATGAACCTTCTTTCCATTGAGGCGCTGAAAGAAAACTACAAGGATCGTACGACTACAAGAAAACTACTCATGTGTATACAAAGTGAAGGTGACGTTTCAGAATCCGTGTTTGGTAAGCTTCTAAAAGTCATCTTCGACATTTGCATGTACGATGATTTCTGTTTCATTTAGAATGCATTTCATTTTCAACGAATTTAAATGTAAAAACTTCCTAAATGAACCTTCTTTCCATTGAGGCGCTGAAAGAAAACTACAAGGATCGTACGACTACAAGAGAACTACTTATGTGTATACAAAGTGAAGGTGACGTTTCAGAATCCGTGTTTGGTAAGCTTCTAAAAGTCATCCTCGACATTCGCATATACGATGATACGATCTTTTCTGTTTCATTTAGAATGTATCTCACTTTTCAAAACAACTCGCAAAACAATTTCGGCGATCCATACCAAAAAATGGATAAATTGCTTCCCATTGAAGAACAATAATTCGAACAAATACCGGGGGTAAACCTCTGCGGTGTTATTAGGCGAATTAAGAGAAACGCAAAATGCGTTAGGCGCTCGTCGCTTTTGTAAAGTACCCGCGTAATTTATACGTGACTTTCTCGCTCGCAAACACTGCGTCACTCGTTCCTGTAAACACTGAGTCATGCCCTACGAGCCCTGCGTCATTCCTGCGTCTAATTAGTTTACTGTATTCGAACGACGTATTCGTAGATTCGATAAACAACTCGAAAAGAGGTAAAATTTCAAGATTTCTGACCGGGCGTGCCCTCGTAACGCTTTATTTACCGCGAGCCTGTTTACAGGCTCTTTAATTGCAGCATTTCGCTCATTTAGCATTCGAATTTATTTATTGATTGTCTACTTACGATGTTCGACACCCTGAATATGTAGATCGACGATTGGCACAGACCCAACTTATAGATACGACGCGCGCGGGGAGTCAACGCATTCGTATCTCGCGAGATGCGACACGGGACGGATAATGACGAGAGGAGAGGAATGATTAGCGAGAGGAGTCGAATGATTAGCAAGAGGGGTGGAGATGAATGTGAGATGGGGTGATGGGAGAAAAAAACGAACGAAAACGGGACGATGGTCGACGAGTGGTCCTCGAAACGAGTAGGTGGGCTCACGCAACGACACGTGGACCGAGTTTACGCGGGCAAACGTGCACCTCGCGCTCAACGATCCTCTTCATCGTGCTACATGTATGGAAAAGGAAAGGAAAGGGGTCGTCCTCTCTTTCTGGCTTGTCGTCGACTGGAAGGCGAGCGGACAATAGCAGGTGCGGAGCGAACGCGACAGCTGCGATCGATGATGCTCTTCTTAGGTTTTTGGAACTCGCTTACCCCTCTCCTTTTCTCCCCCTCCTCGCTCTACCCGTTTCGATTATCACTCAGAGCTTGGACTTCTTAGCGAATCATTTATACTCCGAATTAGTTCTATGGGGAATACACGGCCTGTCCCAAATGTTTCCGAGCTTTCATCGAAACTCGCTCTGTATGATGTTAATTACGAATTCGAATTTACATTATTCGTTTAAATTCCAAGAAGCGCAATTTTCCTCTTTTTCAACGATTTATCTTTGAGAATTGCAAAATGATATTTTAGAAGAAGACAGTAACAAGTGAAAAAAAGTCCCACCGAAGCGCAGAGTATGCTTTCCCAAAGAAAAGTGCAACGAAACTGATATATTTGGTGAAGTTGCTGAAATGATCAAATTGTTTATACTTCGATATGTGTTAAGTAAAGCCTATTCCTTTTGCGACACTCTCAAGATTAATTATCGAAGTTAGGCCTTTCTTTCAGCCTCTAGAGTGGCGTTACCCCTCAAGACGTTCGTTGAAGTTTATTTAGATATTTCCATTTTATGTTCATTCTCAGAAAAATAGCTGGTCAGCAAGGCGTCAAGATGGATAAATAAAAGTGTCGATAACGCGTATAGACGTCGATGTGAAAGGTACTTTTTTTAATGCATTCTACATTAACAAGGTACTCGATCGGCGTTCCCGCAAACCGCAACGTAGCCCTCGGGGTCCAAGACGACCCGAGTCCCAGAAGACGCTCGGGGGCTTCGAAAGCGCCGCAATGAGTCACGGGACTTTGAGGGGGGTTGAGGGTGCCCCACGAAGGGTGAGTCTCGTACCCTCTGGAAGCTGGCCAACTGTTCCCCGTTGGAACTTGCGCGCACATGTGCCCGCGAGGGAATTTCGCTGGATCCGCGTCGGCTGCGTCCGTCCACGGGGGACACTTTTCCTTTTTGGAAATCCCATGAGAACCCCGCCGATCGGTGCGACAGTGGCGAATTAAAGAGGGCCAGGGGGCAAAGTGCGCATGAAAGAGTCGGTCGGGATTAACGGCGTATCGATTAGAGGGTGCGTCACGAAAAGTCATTTTCATCGTCTGGGGGCATTTCGAGTTTATCTCTCACCCTCGCCCCCTCGCGCCACGTTTGTGCACCGACCCCTAGCAACTTTCGACTAATCCTCGCTGAACAACTTCGCTCGATTCGCGACGACTCGGGCGAGAGTTTCGAGTGAGAATTTTCGACTGCGGCGCAGATGGGGCGCTTGGAGCGAAAGCAAAAGCGCGGCGGGGGTGGCGATTCCCTCCCCTGCGAGTTAACGGAATCCTCTTTCCACGGATTAATCGCTAAAACCGAAGTTTCGCTTAATTGGATCCTGATATGTTCGACTCGTGCGTCGAGGTAGGTATAGGTACTTCAAAAGGACGGGCCCAATGTAACATTTTTTTTAAAAACTTGTAGGAATTTATGTATATTATAAAACTTAACAACTTCGAGGTCTAGTGCTGCCCATTCGTGTTATGACCTCCGAGTCATACGCTCATAGAAATAAACACGTTAAGCAATTACATATTCCTTTAATTCAGTCACTTACCTCGTTCAAATGGGCATTTGTTACGATTAGTGAAACTAATTCGTTCGAGTTATTTTTGTTAAAATTTCAAGGCCAATATCGGCTTTCGAAACAAAATGAATTCATTTTTTTTACATATCTTTCAATAATTTCGGAGCAATTAAATACCCAATAAAGTTGAAAATATACAGCTCCCTTAAAAAATCCTTCAAGGGAATATTAAACAGACCAAAATTTGACACACTTCGTATATCACGTGAATCAACAAAGTGGAACTTGAAAAATGAAGCCTCTACCAGGTAGATAATTACTGAATAATCCCACGAAACGATCCCACGATCCCTGCGATCTGAATAATCCATAAAAACTGACGCTGTTAATTATTTATGTTAATCGCGATAACTCCGAATAATAACCAACCGCATTAATTATTTATGTACCCGTTGACAAACCGAACTCAACGTCCTGGAATTACCGTATTACGTGCGGAACGGAACATTAAAATATACATCGACAGCCTCGAGATTAATTGTGATAGCCATAGTGATCCGATCAGATGGAGATTTATTTTCCTGATCGTCCTTGCTCAGTCTAAATATATTACATACACTGCATATGTATACTGCAAATGAAACGATATGAACCGACTGCTCAAAGTCGTTATCTTCTATCGCTCATGGCTATCCACACTCCTTATACCCATTTGGAGTAAATATCATTTCTCATTTTTTCAAGTCAACTGATTATTGCCACTTAACCAATATTCATCAACACATTTTCATAGCTAAAAAAGTCTTCCGACAAGCATCGTACTCACCGTGTTGCAAAGTCTGCTCACTGGCCGTGCTGCTGTTGTTAGGAGACAATGATGCTGGAGATTGAGGATCGCTCCCAACGGCACCCTTCGACGGTGGATGAAGCAACAGAAGGCCTCTGCCTTTACCTCCCACAGGGCCTCCTCTGCGGGAACCACGAGGTCTACCACGTTTACTGGTGCCGCGTATCGTGGGCCTCATTCGTATCGTAGACCCACCGCTGTAGGGCACGTGGTGGTCCAGACGATTGACCTTGCAGGGTTCTCCGAACTGGGCGACTCGCAGTTGCCGAGAGTCACCGCCAGATACCCCCACTGGACCGTCCACGTCCACCACCAAGCCGTCGTTGCTGGTTTCATCCTGGAATATACGAGACAATCGTATTGCATTTTATTGTATGTTTTTACCGAAGTGAACAAATTAATTCAAACGTGCACAAACCTCCGATTTCACAGGACTGGTTGGTACGCTGTAATCGTCGGCTGTGTCGAGAATCTGTTGATGATTGTTCGCAAGATGCGATTGAACGGTCCCACTGACTTGAATGCTATCGTTGGAGTTGGACTGGACGTCGCCAATTTTGTCGCCGTTTGCGTCTGACAGGCAAGGTTTCTTGGCGTCGCCCTGAAAGGAAAGCGTCGAGGTTAGAGGTCTAGTTGAAAAATAAGAAAAGGATACGGATTTTTTTTGTGTATTTTTAATATTTTTCTTTTTTCATAACATTTAATAAAATGTCAAGTTACTATGTCAACCGTGGAAAACGGGGACTAATTTTATGTGGCTGTAACGGTGAACAAAATTATTAGAAATAAGCAACAAAAATCTCCTTTATTAGTTCAACATGTTTAGTGTTATGCGTAGAAAGTAAAAATTCTTGGAAAAAGATGAATCTTTTTTCTCTCGCGCGTACGATAATAACCCCTTGAGAATGAAAAGGAAAAGAAAGACGGGACCGATAGCGGCTCTAAGGGCGTCGGGCTCACCTTGACCGGAAGCGCGGTTAACTTCCTCTTCCGGTCCCTCTCCTTGTGGTATAGGTTCGACTCGAGTCGAGCATCCTCCGCGTGCTGCTTTCTCTCCTCGCTCCGTTGGCTGTCTGAAATATACGCACACGGGGCATGTATACGGGGACGTTCGTTGCTTCTCTTCTTCTTATTATTCGTTATTAGGATATTAGCATAACCTAACGAGCATAATGTAATTGCATCCACGCAAACCTCCCCCTTCTCTCCTCGTCCCTTTACGAACCCCTTCTTAGTGTCTCTTTCGCTGTCGTCGAATGCATTTCTGAGCGATTGAATTGAAATGATTACACTGTCCAACATGAATTTTAATCATTTCGATAGCTTAGTTTTACATCCTTTCAATGCCTCAATTGTAAAATCATGTTTATCTTAGATGAGTGATTATTATTATACCAATCGAGACTCGAGCGTTCAAAGTTTTGTAGTATACGAAAAACATTCTACAATGACACTCACATTTAGCTTCGATTTCTTCATCATCCAGCAGAAGAGAAACAACCTCCTTGGGCTTCAGAGTGTCCGGCTTGAAGTTTCCGCCACTGATCACCATGCGTTGTATCTGAAAAAGTCGATATTTAATTATATTGAGTTAATTGTACAGATTGGTACAGTCGGTGTAAAAGTATTCGTACAGGAACCATTTATTTTAAACGGGTTGCCGTACGAATACTTCTTGCACTGACTGTATATTCAATGAAGCTCATAGATATAGTTTGCATAAACCTAAATATATAAACGAACCTCGCTCTTTTCTCGAGCACGCTGCAGTATTCTCTCCTCGATGGTGCCTTTGCAAATTAGTCTATAGACTGTGACCTGTTTCGTTTGTCCCAGTCTGTGAGCACGATCCATGGCCTGCTGATCTACGGTAGGATTCCAGTCACTATCGTAGAAGATCACCTGCAAAGCAAAAATATTTTATACGTTAAATTAAATGAAAATAAAATGCGATGCTAAACGTTGAGAATTAACCGTTTGCGGTACAATTGTTTTCTTAGTTTGCCTTAGTCAACTCTGATCTAATTTTTCTGGCTTTGATATCTAATGTCAGGAATAAACAAATTGCTAGCAAGTTCGTCTTCGTAGGGGTAGGGAAATCAACGTTCGGGGTTCAGATATTTATCGCGTGACGCTGTAAACGTTCTCGTTTTACTCGATATTCGAACGAGGGCATATGCAAATGCATACGACGACGCATACCTGCAGCCCACGATCGTGCACCTCCGTGCACAACAGAATGCAGTTTCGGCAATGCGGGGCAAACGACCCTGGCCAAAAAATCTTATCGATTGTGTCGTTAATTTCTGGTCCCATTCTGTCCGTACCTCGAATATACGTTTCACGAACACGCCTTCTTTTTGAGCAAATGCTTGCAGACTAAAAGATCCACCTAGCTCGAAGCCTCGAACATTTGATGGTATTTAAGATTTTTTTTATATTATCGACAACGATAAGCTTTATGAATGAGGATCATATGAGAATTAGTTTGCTTTGTACCAGAAAATACACATGACACAAAGATATAATTCGATGCAGCCAATTCAATTTCTTTCCCATCTGTAATTGACAATGCAGAACGATACCTTATCAGGCAAACAATTTCGAACTTGTTAAATCGATGACAGTAGGACAGGTTATTGAACGACACTTTCGTGATTATCTGATGTCTCTAAAAAAAGAACAAGATCGCGATTCCTCACGCTATGTCTTCTCTAGATCCTTTTTCCCGTATCACTCGCAAGGGAAGCACTGAACTTCTTACAGAAATTTTAAAAGAAGAAGGATATTCGAGTAGGGAAATAGCGGGGAGACTAAACAGAAGTAAGTTTAACATTCATTCATATTTGAAAAAATACAAAAAGTTATCGAAAATAATATAAAGGCAGAACTATTCTTAAAATTTAAATTCTTTAAATTGCATACTTTTCGAGTTAAAAATTCCTTAAAATTGACATGTTCAGGGGAAACAAGATATATGCCATAAATTCTGAAGGCAGTATGCTTTCATTGCGACGATTCCTAGTTGATGATGATTGTTCCCAGTGTCAAGGGTCCCGAATATCGGAGCCAGACAACTCTAGCCATGAAATCCTAAGCGAATACGTACAAAGTACGGGTGATAAAGCGACGGATAAGATTACTGACCGTGTCCGCGGCGGTGAGGTTTATTCCCAGGCCTCCAGCTCGGGTGCTCAGCAGAAAGACGAATATGTCCGCCCTGAAACATGAAACAGTCGTTGCAGATTGAACGGCCCGGCACGTGGTGTTTTGTATGTAAATTAATTCGTAATGCTGATAGGTACGCACTTAGAGGATTTCCAGTACGAAACGTGGCCCGAACTGACATTATCGCGACATTACTGACTATCTTTAAAGTTACAATAAACAAAAATACTTCATTGAACTACACATAAAGAGCTGCACGCGTACTACTTATCATTTCGACCAGTTATTCCTTCTTATAAAAAGAAAATCACAATGTTCAGCTCAAGATCCAGGCTGCTTCATGAATAGAAACTTATTCGCCAACAGGATCAAAAAGTAAACAGATAATTTTTTTGGTATTCTGTGAATGGGTAATGGCGATCAAGGTGCGTTGAAGCATAATGACGCGGCTGAAAGATGACGGCCGCCCGTTATTAGAATCATGTATTCGTGGCGGGTAGCCGAAGCCGCAGCTGTCTACAAGACGGGGACGATTCGCCAATTAATTCGCCAACGAACGACATGCTAAGAGGCCACGCTTTGAACATGCAACACGATGCGAAGCCGATACATATTCTAAGCAGTGCCGGGAGAAAATTCGTTCGGTTTATTAATGATCTATTCTCATTAACGAAGCAGACAATGCTCGTTTAGATGGACAGATATTACAATTTTCACCTGGTAAACGATAATGCATGAAATATCACGTGTAAGATAAGTAATCTACTCTTTTATAGCAAATTCATTGCTTATGATTAACACTAATACCAGTCATATCGATGGGTATTTAAATTGGCAGACAAATACTATTGTGCAAATGCGTGGTGGTATGTTATAACACCCTTGTAATGTTACATCTTTTACATATTAATGGTTTATTCCTATTTATTGAAATTAATAAATCCGTAATACTAGTAAGCCAATCGTTGGATAATATTTATTCTAATTGATATCGATACTTTCCATATTTAATAACACTTTCCTATTATGGATAATAGTGAAAATCCAGCAGTATTATGAATAAAGCTGTATCAGCGCCACCTAGATAAAAAATGGCGGAAAACTACTACGAGTTAGAATTGCTTTTCCAAGCATGTAAAGAAATAGCGAGTTACTTATTTATACATCTAATATTTACAACTGACGGCAAAGTTACCTTTTCTGAAAGTCCGCGACCATATCTCGTCGGTCTGAGATTTTCGAGGAGCCATCCAATCTCATGAAAGTATGTTTCCTGTGATACATGTATTCCTGTAATAAAAACGCAATATAGAATCTTTTAATAACGATATTAGGCGCATAGAGGTTAAATTTGAATACCTCTAATAAGTCGATCATTTTCGTCATTTGAGAATAAATAAGAACACGGTGACCTTGTTCCTTCAGGCGGCGCAAAAGGCTGTCCAATACTGAAAGTTTCCCTGCGTCTGTCACCAACGTTTGCTTATCTGTAACAATTTCATAAATAAACAGAGATGAAGAGATAAAGAAAGTAATTATTTAGATAAATAATATTTTCATAACACGTGTTTTTTTTTTTTTATAAAATTATCTGTGATATTCTGTACATAACTTTGAAATCCCGCTTACCTGGTACTATAATGTTCGACCATCCATTGATAGGCGTACACGCAGATAATCCACCCTGAGGTTGAACAGAAAACGTTGACGTAGTTCGTGCTAGGGAAGGACTAGAGTTCCCTTGCAACGCCATAGTGGAAAGCGCTTGTTCACAACCGAGCCAGAGAAGTCTTTGTCCGAATTTCCCACCACATTCCTCGTGTCTCCTCCACGCACACGCTGCGGCACTACTACTGACATACAATTTTCTGGGACTAGCTTGTACCTGAAACGAACGTTCGGTTAGTTCCTATAACAATCATTACACGAGCCTATCGATGCGTGTATTATTTCAACAACCTTAGGATAAGTATCGCAGATAAAGGATGGAATGGTAGTTTGTTGACAATGTCTCATTATCGGTGGTCTCGGAAGATGAAGATGCTCTGGTAGCAAGGTCACCTTTGTGTCTTCTTGTTCTGCTTTAGTAGAAGGAAGTATTCTCTACAAAGAATAATAGTTAGACGATTAATACCTTAAGTATAAGTTAAGTTAATTGGTAAAACGAGGTAAAAAAATTCTATGAAAATTCCCAACCTTTATCGACTGAGCAGTCTTTTTACTGCTGCGTAAAATTCGATGAGCTACGGTCTCCGGCATCGAGTGAATAATGTGTGTCGTATGTGTATATACAGAGTCGCCCTCGAGAATCTTCCTTGTGAATATTAAATCGCCCATTGCTCGCGACGAGGAGTCGATTTTTCTAGGTAAGAGAAGCATTTGATTTCTAGGTATTTCTGTTCTCTCGTCGGCGCTCCAATCTTCCCAATAACGTGTCATTTTTATTCTCCTTTCCATCATAGTTGCAAGACACAATCTGCGTACACATGATATAATATATAATAATATAATAAATATCTTGACATAACAAACGTAACACATTTAGTAGGAACACTTCTTATACCTGAATAAAATACCAATGATGAACACTTTATTCATTTCCATCGGGGACAAGTTAATAAATCTACTAAACGAGAAGGGATTTTCTGTAAACCGTTCGCTGCCATCATGAAGAGTTCGATGAATATATTCGGTAGCAAATATGAAGAATTTATTATACAAGATGTGATCTTTGGATGGCAACGAGAGGTGCACGAGTCCCTCTGTATACAGTAACGCAGGCATCTCGTAAAATTCTGTCTGCATGAACAATGGAGATTTAGCATCTCTGCGCTCGAACAGTTCTGGATGATTGCAAACCTGTAATTGACATTCGTTATACGTATAAATAGCGCGGTTTACATCGAATTGATTAAAGATTTGCGCAGATCATCCGTTACCTTTCGGAATTGCATGACTAGATTCATAAGATTTGATGTGAAATTTTTATCGTTAGTAGCAGTATCGCCGCCACCTACTGTGTAATGTAGTAGATCTTCTATTCTAATTTTCTTCTTCAGTGCTGTACAAAAATGCAGTTATTGTCATACCAGTGTAGCAGAAAAACGATGTCACGAGAGTTATAATTGACACAACTTACCGGAGTAAAGTAACTTTTGTCGTGTTGTGAGGGGACAATACACCATAACTTCGATCTTATCGGATAACTCATTCTCTACATCCTTCTTTATTCTTCGCAACATGAAGGGTTTTAAGATCATATGCAGCCTCGATAAATGCTCTAAATGAAAAAAAAAAAATAGCGACAATTTTTAATGTAGGTGTACGAATAATTTTGCTACTCAGGTTTACTCAGGTATATTATAAAATTCTTACTTTCGTCAATTCCAGTTTTATTTTCAGCATGGCTTTCAATGTCTTTCGAAAACCATTCGTTAAACTCGTCATGAGAATCAAACAAAGTGGGCATTATAAAATGTAACAACGCCCACAATTCTGCCATGCTATTTTGAATAGGTGTGCCGCTAAGTAACAATCTATTGCGACAACTGAATCCAAGCAACAATTTCCACCTCATACTGCAAATGGTAGACGTTAAAGTATCGCTCGTTCGCAACGCAGGCAAAAGAAACATATAAGCACCAACCTGCTGGTGCTTTTTATAGCTTGTGCTTCGTCTAAGATCATGTATTGCCATTTTATTCTGTTAAAGTACTTGTAGTCGGTAATGACTAATTGGTAACTAGTTATTACTACGTGAAACGAAGCTTCCTTCGTGTGCAAATCTTTAGTATCCCAAAACTGTCTCAATATTTTGCGTTCCTGCGGGTTTCCCCAGTATGGAACTACCTTAAACATTGGCACGAATCGTGCCATTTCCTGCTGCCAATTATGTAACGTTGAAGCCGGCGATATGATTAAGAATGGCCCCCATACGGCTATACAAGTATAAACAAAATTTATAAAATAGAGTATCCTAAAAAGAATGTATTAAACAAGTTACGAACAATGTAGTGTATTCGTATCAAGCCATTTATTAATGTTACTCGTTTTCAACCGTTATGCTCGTGATCACCTTTAGAACAAGGAATGTATGATACTCTACAATAAAGAAGAAAATATGTTTCTGTAGTTAGTAAAGGAACCACCTAACAAACGTTTAACAATAAATGGCTCGTTAAAACTGCAGCAAATATTGTGACTTTAATGTTACAAACTTTATTTCTAATTATTCTAACCTATGTAACTTACAGTATCTTTCAGCGACGTGACAAAGAAACGCTATGGATTGTACAGTTTTTCCTAGGCCCATTTCATCTGCCAAAATTCCACTAATTCCCTGAAGAAGTACCAACAATAAGAAAGTACAAATTTATTTCATTTAAATATCTGTACTTTGTATTACAACGATGATATAAACGAACCTGATCATATAAATTAGCTAACCAATTCATCCCTTTTAATTGATAACCTTTAAGGTTTCCCTTAAAAATCGCTGGTTGAGGATGTTCTAAATTTTCTGGAGTATCGCTAAGGCGTAATTCTTGAGATGCAGCCGCGGTATCAAACTGTCTTGCTCTGGCTCTTTCGTTATCAAACGCTTCGGTAGCGTTCCTCTTTGCTTTTTGCTTCATAGTTTCGCTACATTTATATAAATAATACGCAATTTACAAATGTAAACTTGTATCGTAACACAAGCAGACTATTGCTCGACAATTTTACCTGTCGTAATCGTCAATCCCAACAAGCCTTGGATTCTTTTCTTCGTCTAATTGATTTAATATTCTCAACTGTTCCTCGGGTGAAGCTTTTCCTAATTTGCGAGACATAAAGTGAGCATAAAGCTCAGTTTGTGTAATGAGGAAGTTCAATTTCCTTTGTTGTCGTTTTGCCTGAATAATAAAGTAATATGTGTAATGGACAAAGGCATTTTCTATTACTAGGCTTCCCGTGTTTGTTACACTGTAAAAATATAAGAAAAAAATTAACTTCAATTACCTCAATGAGTTCTACATCCATCTTTCTCTGTTCTTCAGCTTCCTTCTCCAATCTTCTCCTGGTTTCGCGTTCCACACGGTCGTAGCGTTTCCAGTAAGATTGCATTTCCCTTGTTAGACGCTTTGCTCGCCATATGGTTTCTTTCATATTCTTTTGCGACTAAAAATAAAAAAAAAAAAATACATGATTCTTTAAACAATCTGCAAACAAATAGAGATAGTAGGTCCACATAAGGCAATACTCACTTGCATAGCCTTTTGCCTCCAATATTTCATACAATGTTGTGCTACCTTCTTACAACTAATTAACATTTCCTTATGATTATTGGTTTTTGCTCTTTGTACTTTCCCCAGTTCTTTCTTAGACATCATCACCCAAATTTTCCGTCTCCTCATCGCCATTACTTCCGGGCTTTTGTTATTATGCTTTTTTCTGCCACGCTGACGAGGTTGATGGCGCATTATTGCTTCTAATTCAGCTTCATCTAATTCTTCTTCTCTAGGCATTGTGCGATCCCACTCGTCGTCTGGATATTCCCCTTCCTGGAAATGATATATAACGTTATCTATTGTAAAAAGAATTTAATTAATTTCTACATACAGGATAATCTTCAGATGGTCTATGACGAGGAATTTTTTCCTTCTTTATCTTCATAACTTTCTTATCTGGTTTTTTCTCCTTTTTCTTTTTATTTCCAACTATTAATTTTTGATGCTCTAAAAATCTATCATAATTCGATAATAAGCCAGCACTATAATACTGGTATTGTATATTCTGAAAGTAAGAAATTCACATTTTTAATTGTGTTAATTAAATTATAATTATTTAATTTTTATTAATTTTATCCAAAGATCTCAGCTTACCTCTGGTTTCTGATAGAAGCGACCTTGATACTTTTTCCTAAGTATGTGAAACTTTAACATTTCTTGAAAATCTTCTTCTGTAACTGGACTATCCGTATCAGATCCTGCAGCAGAGCTATCAGACGAATCACTTAAAAGAATATCTTGTAACCAACGGCGTTCGTCCCCCACACTCGACATATTATAAAGCCTTAACTTATTAATTCGTTTTTCTGTAAAGTTAACGATTATTATATAATTGTATCCAAACAGATTTTAATTTTAAAATACTAAAACAGTCTACGTACCTTCTTTTCGAATCAGTACGTTATCAAGATAATTCTCAGATCCTTCAGAAGATTTTGATGATACAGATTTGTCATCATCACTACGAAAGTTAAAAACATAATAAAAATTCATGCCGGTATTTCTTGTTTTGTTGTTTTGATAAAGATAAAAAGCTACCTAGCTGGATCTTCAAACAATTCGTTGATCTGCCTCAAAAAGGGCTGTACATTGAGGCTGCGCTCCAATCTCTGCAGATGCAAAGGAGCAGCCATGTCTGCTTCCAACCTCATTGTGCGTGCCCTATCTGTCATTACCAGTGTATATGAACTTCAGCAACCTACAATAAGAGAAATACACTGTAAGGGACAAGCACTTAAAATCTTCATTAATAGTCAAAGACATCTTCATCGTATCCCTTTATATCATAATGTATGGAACATTTCTAACATATAAATAAGGAGTGTTCAACAATGCAAGAATTGTTCGATGTATTCAAATGGATTGCTCAAAGAAATTCATCTAAAATAATAGCATCGACAAACCGGTTGTCAAGGAAACAAATACTTAATTTACAATACGTACAAACCTAATATGACTCTGTGATTATTTGACATTTCATTAATTATGTTAAATGACTCGGATGATACAGGTTACACAGACGACTGGAAATTTTTTACGTAATTCGTACATAACGTGTAGCAAATTAAAAACGTCTATCTTGCAGTCTGTATTAGTTAAACATATAGGATTCTGCTCCTTACTGCATTGCCACAATCCTAGATTGTTTTCTCGTGTTTCCTGTAACGGGCAATACATGTTAAAGGCGTGTAACCGCCGTATGGAATCGTGTGTAACCAATTACATTATATAAGGTGAATGACACGACGAATCAAGCTGGTGCGGTTATAATTTCGCAAAATATTCGATAGTTTTGGATCACCTTCGGTTTGGTTAGAAGTAGCCCCACTTATTTAGCACGTAAAATAGGGTCGACCGCGAGGAAATGATTCCCTTTGTTCACATCGAAAATGGGTATATCAGTCAGAGGGAAATACATAGTAGAAAGAAGCCTAGAGAACGCAGACATTTGGCGTGCCATAAAACCAGGGCAGGGATAGGGCATATTGTTGGCCACCATTTTTGTTTTCAATAGGTGGCGCCAGTATAGCCGATGTATAGATGCTCCACAGCTTTACCAACGTTTACTGTCGACGAAGTAATTTTATCGCTCATTTCAATTTTATACAATAAAATATAATAATCCTTAAATATCCTACGTAATGTAACTTCGATCTGGGTTCAATACCATAGAACAATTTGTGCATTTAGACATACTGCTCCATAATTATAGTAGAAATAAATAAATCGATGTTGAGATACTGAATTTACAAAATTCATTGATTTTCATTTGAAAAATCTAAATTGTTATAATATGAAGAAGGGGTTTCTTAGAGGTTTCGTGGTATATGATTAAATATATAATAATCATAATAACAAGAATCGTTAACTTTATCACTGCTGAATTAATCATTGGCAGGAAAAGCTTCCATACTGAAGAAATTTCACAATTTATTTTTCAATAACTATACTTAGAAATGTATGTAAAAATTAAACGAATAAGTCAAAAATCAGACAGAATAATTGACAAAAGTCGGAACAGTTTATATACCCAGTATTTGCTTTAACTTGATTGTTTAGAATAATATCATCACTCGCGTTCGAGTGCAAGAATTAAACGATCGAAACGTGGCTATGTTTTAAATTTCCCGCCCAATATCACAATATACAATTACCTCGAACCGAATTCGTATCCTACACACATTTGCAATTGGCCGGCAGTATAATAAAAATAACAAATAATTGCGATTAGATTACGTTAACAATGAAAATACTAAACTGATAGATATTTATGATGTAATTATCTTGAACGTAGTTAATCGCAACTTAATCGTAACACAATCGTTGAAGGGGTGGGAGTAACAGTCCATAATAAAACATATTAAAGAATATGTTTGCATAAAATAAATCAGCAATATGAATATTTCATATATTCCACGCGGTAATTTTATTTCATTCACTTCAGTTATTTTAATTTGCTTGGAATCGTCGTGGGTTTCCGATGGTAGACGTCTGGCGTCGAGACTTGGTCAGCCAGAGACTTTGTCTTCAGGCTTGTGAACCCCGTTTTGTTTCCGTTATTGCAGCGAGCCATCTTACTTCAGACGCCGATCATTACTTCTTCTAGTAATTTCAGTGGTATCATATCGTGAAAGAACATAAGGTTTTGGTGATAGAGACAGCGTTGTTTTACGTGCATTCAGGTAAGTTTGTAAACATCGGTTTTTTTTTTCTAAATTCTATAAGATCACGTACGCTCGAGGGAAAGTGAATTGTTTGGAAATATTTTCGTTTTAATGGATGTGTAACAGCCACGATCCGCGACGAGTGTTCTCGACACATTAATGATGTATTAACGGTACTTGATCAACGGTGATATTACTCATTCGTGTCTTCAATTTATCAGTTATCGTTTATTACGAGAATTTTCTTAATGTATGCCTATATAATAACTCGTAATATCTGCGTCGTATGGCTAGTCGCTTACTAAGCATTTTTCCATAATCAATGATACGACGCAATTGATCGTATTCCGCGGTTTTTATCGCCACCAATAGATTATTTGAAATGCTTTATCTTCGACATTGAATAATCTTACTCGCACTTCGTCGTAACGATAGTCTTAAAGAGATTCCGTGAGTAATTGCAACACTATTGTCTAAAAAGTTGTTTTTAGGAAGTGCTGCATACTTTTTCTTTAGCAAAATCGCCTCGTGTTTCCTTTCTTTATTTACGAATAAATTGTGTGCTGTATTTATATATATATTCCATTTTTCATTCGCTCGTAAACGCTTGCGTAGCAAAAAAAAAAAGGCGGCGATAAGCAATCGCACGACCGCCATTTTATGAAACGGGTGTCCAATAAAAGTTTGTCGCTAGAGTACGAAACATATTGTATTTTCTGAATCAAGTTTCTTTCGCCTCGTAGAATGTAAATGTCGTTACTCACAAATAATGAGCAGAACTTTCATTGAAAAACATGGTATCGATAGCTTTTAACCTTTAAAGGAGCGCATGTTAGACTTCGCGAAAGGAAACAATAGGAAACGATGCTTAACAACGTGTCGACGTGGATTACATTCGGATTCGAGCAACACCGTGAATAAAGCGACTAAAAGTTCATTTTACACGACTTGCATTCAGAAATAATTAATTTCGGACCCTTCAAAGGTTAATGCTACGATAATCAACGTTAACAAAGTATATAAACAATATATGTTTGTTGTTTTTACGATATTGAGGTGTCGAATTGATAATATAAGAAGGCGTTCGTTTTTTGATAATTTCACAGAAAAAACATTATCTGTTTTTCGAGTATTAACAGCTTCAGTTACTTTGTTTTTGATTTTTCAAATAGAGCCAATATCTTTGTAATTTCTAGGTTAAGTACTTTTGTCTTTTATGAATTTTAGTCTACAGAGTCGCTATTATTGTTCAAAATTATCAACAAACGAAAATTTTCTTTTGACAAAGTACATCGAAACTCGAAAATTTCGTTTAATGTAAATTAATGTATATGTTTGCTTCTATTAATTTTTCGCCTGTGACATTAGACGAGTTCGGTACATTGAATACAATTTCATGGTTTCCTATGTTATATTCTGAACCTGCAGATGGTGGAAAAGATGAGCAGAAATGGACAAAATTTTACTTATTTTGCTAAAATAAGATTTCAAATTTTGTACTAATTAAGTTCATTATATATCTTTTCTACTATTTGTAGCATTATGTTTTTTGTTTTGAACAAGCAATATTGATGCAAGACCGAACACGACTAATGTTCACACTCATCTCATTCTCGCGTAAACACGTTTTTGGCTGAGTAAGCATGGAGACAAACACTTTAGCATATTCTATAATGATTCATATATCATCCATGCGCTAAGTGTCTAAACTTTTTTTTTAAATGATATTGATAACAAGTGTTTGTCGTTACCCACAAGTGCATGAGATGTGCTTAACATAATGTTAATAGAACTTTTGCATCAAATTGTACTGTATACTTCTTTTTTTTTCAAGCTTTGAAAAATAATAGAATTTAGAAAAACGTTTGACAAGCTGCTTCAGCTTTGTTTACGTATATTCATAAAATGTAGATCATTATGAACATTCTATAGTATTATTTGAGTATTGTTGATGCATAAAATATAACGCTTACTTTCATTATTCTCACATGTATGCAATTAACATTAACAGGGGAACATAATGAACTGTCAGACATTGATTTTAATGAAATTGCACAAATGTTAATTGATCCAACAGTACGATGAACTTTTCCACTTCAAGATAGAAACTACCATGCGTATATATCAGAGTTTCACACATTGTTGCATCAATGAACATTTCTATAATCTCATTAAGATCAATGCCTAAGTCATAATGCTCCCTTATAAGTAGTTCCAAGTTGCATATGTATTGTCTACATACAAACATTTTTTAATATGCAGCATGTTAGTTTTTCTTTTCTTATTGTAAACATTGCAGTCAAGTTAAATTTATGTTCATTTGTTGTAAATCGATCCCATATTGTAGTTATCAAACATCCCATAAATTTTCTAGCGTGTTGTAGCTATTCAATTATATTGTGTGATGATTAATAAAGGATGTATGGTGAAGCACAACATGTGCCTTTTGTATACATTCTTGTCTTAGTTTGTTACGAACAGCACTTCTGTATTGCACTTGTGACTTGTTCTGATCAATTTATTATCAGTATAAATTGTATCTTGCTCGCAAAGTCTTCTTCCTTTGCTCGATACATCAGTTTTTTCTCAATTGAAGTTACTTAGAAAACAAAATAATAATAATAATAATAGCGCTATTGTCAATTTCATAAATGAGTTGCATTGCAATTCTCAGCCAGAATATTCGAAAATTAACGTAACAGTTTTCTTATGTTGTCATGTGACTAAAAATGGCAGGTTCTTAAGGAAGCCTGTTATGTATGGTGTTTTTATATTTTCCTTTAAGAATGAGCACCCGAGTATTCGTTGGTGGATTAACATACCGGGTGAGAGAGCGCGACCTTGAGAAGTTCTTCCGGAAATATGGTAGAATCAAGGAGGTCGCTATGAAGAATGGATTTGCCTTTGTGGTAAGTCTAATGTGGTTCAATTGTTTTTTTTACAGTATGGTAGGGACAAGGGTCTATGTCGGTGGGCTTCCATACGGCACCAGGGAAAGAGACCTTGAGAGATTTTTCAGAGGCTACGGTCGATTCCGTGATGTCCTCATCAAGAATGGTTACGGCTTTGTTGTAAGTACCTGTATCAAATTCTAAATATGTACCCAACACTTTGCCACACTCAATTTGGTCCTATGTTATTTACAAATCTCTCAATAACGCTGTAACATTCTTGATTTAAAAAATCGTTAAAATATCAAAGAAAGATTGAAGTACTCGAAAATGTTTTAACTTACAATGAAAAAATATTAGTTATATTTTACCGTTCGATCATGGACCAAAGCGTGTAGAGTGTAAAGTGTTTCACTTTGAATATAACTCGAACTCGTGAGTTGATCTGACCTACCTTGAGCCCTGAACACATTGGTACTGTGGCTGCTTAATGGAGATGTGTGCTGGTTTCCATCGATTAATCTACAAAATATTTGTAAGTTATGTATAATCAAGGGAAATTTTGTTACTCATAACCAACACCTAATCTTCCATTGCTTCCTAGGTAAATCACCGATTACAAACAGTTCCAGAACAGTATCGTGTACAAATATGTTTTCAATGTTTAATTTCTGTCACGAATATGTGAAATACGTCCATTAAATTATATTGAAAATCTTTCTGGTGGTGCTGAATCAAAATTATTTATGTTATTAATGAAATTACTTCTTTTAAATAGACCGTCGCAGCAATGTTATATCGATATATGCATTGTACAAGAATTGGCGAAATACTGCGTTACCGATTGTACAAATGTACCTATATTTATTGATAAGACATATTTAATAATACGAGTGATACAAAATCCCGCTGCATGCCGAAGCTGGAATTGATCGACATCTGTTGTAATTTTGATTTGTAACGAATGTGTTCTGTTCGCAGGAATTTGACGACTATAGGGACGCAGACGACGCCGTGTACGAGCTTAATGGAAAGGAGCTGCTAGGAGAAAGGTAATGCGTACTATTTTATTGATACATACGTTTCATACACACAGAAAAAAAAAAGCGTATATTAGGAGAATGGTGTAGGTAGCATGTTTTGCATGATTAGTTTCTTTTCACAATTCATCTGATTTGTGGATCATTGATCCACTTTTAAAATCTTTTATAATATTATTGGTACCAGACATAAAATGGTACCACTCAAATTTGTAGTTTCTAATTGCACATTTCTTTTAGGATATTTGATACAATGTAATTATTGGCGATCGCAAGATTTAATTTTCATGTGTACAAAATATATTTATTATAGTTGTGTTTTAAACATACGTATATTGAAAAATGCAACATTAGCATACATAACTATTACCAGAGATGGGGAGAATTTGATTCGAATAATAACTACTAACAATTCTGTGTGGTTACTTATTCATTGGAAGCGTAATACAATTATATAATTCTAATTGTAACTTTTATGCAGCAAATAATTAATCAAAAGTTCATCTTTTATTCATCATTCGAAATTTAGTATTCGGATGCGAATTCTTCCGATCTCTGATTAATACTAATAGTTTCAGCTTGAAGTTAGCAAGTATTTATTAAATTTGATATCTCTTGAAAAAATTTCTTGACACAAGAGTTATTCAATTTTATTAATGTTGCACAGAACAAGTAGGATTGTTCATGAGAAGCAATAGCATTGACAATATGTTAGTATTTTTATTTAAACACCCTTTGTGTATTATTGAGTGAAGTGCTTTCGTTCTAGACGTTCCCGAGATATTTGAATTTGGAATTAAAGGCATCGTAGATTTTTTTGTCCTTTGAAAAAAGAAAAAAAGCAGAAAAAAATTAATAATTCAATAATATCCGTACTTATATATAATTTACTAATTACTATCATTTGTATTCATGTAACGATATATGTAAATAACGATATTTGCTCTTTCAAAATTTTATTTCTATTATCTGTGTTCAAAGAGTAAAGTCCGCGCATAGTTACCAAAGTCGTTCTAGAGCTCTCTTTGAATATTTTCATCTTGTACCAGTAATATTATCTGCTGTTGCTTCTATATTAATTTGAACCGCCAATTGTGTAAAAAAAAACTTTTGGTTTCTATTGCCTTTAAGTCAACACTTTCGATAAACGGCGTCTGTCCTCCAAATTATCGATTGGATTTGTTCTGGAATAAAAGTGCATTCTACTTAAATAGCCGATGTGACTTGCCGCCATTTTGAACTACTTCCATCAATTCCCCGATCATAAACTGACTATATATTGATACTTTATATATAACGAATGACTCAGCATTTTATGATATAAGTAATGTATATTGCTTCTTACAAAAAAAAAAACAAGTATGTAACAAGAAAACGAAAGAAAAAAAAAATATACAAAACGAGACGGTAGTCGATGCGTTTTCATAATTCTCTGGCGATCCTGTGAACAGTTTGTCTGGTTCTTAAGCGTTGGATGAAAAATAACAACGCGGAAAGATATAAGCGAATCGAGTATGCGGATCCCAGTCGATTATGAGAAAGCCTGTACAACGGTTAAGTGTGTACACTTAGATTGGTGAATATAAGTCGCGCGTTAAGTGGACAGCAACTAGAAAATTAGAGAGAGAAAGGATATGAAGACAAGCGTGAGAGAGGGGACAGCGCCTCTGTGGCTGGACTGATGATATTTGAACGGATTTCGAGAGGAGGCTGAGGATATGGAAAGAAAATGGATGGAAGGAAGGAAGGAAGCACCTTTAGAGTAAGAATTAGTCGAGGACTTAGGCGGGGTTTTGTTGGGTGTGTTTCAGAGTGGCGGTGGAGATAGCACGGGGTGTTTCAGGGAGGCGAGGCGACCGTGGCTACGGACGCTCACGCTCCTGGAGAGACAAGTAAGCATATCCAATGTGTCTTGTTACAGAATTACTGTAGAGAGGGCCCGGGGGACACCTAGGGGTAGTGACCAGTGGCGCTATGGTGACTCCCGTGGTGGTTATGGGGACTCGAGGCGATCTGCGTAAGACACGCTATCCTTTTTTTTATTTTATCAGAGCGATCATTATCCCCTACTACCCTGATGGCAGCCAACTCGAGACATGCAAAATCTTCAAGTTTCCAGAAGCTTCTCGATGGAGACGGGCAAAATTCTAGACTACAAATTACGAATAATTGTTAAATCTTTCTTCAGCGACAGTTTGAAACATCGTGTACGTTGCAGAATTTCAAAAGGAACAAAATGTAAATCGTCACTTTTCTATTATATCTTACTTTGATTATTTTTATCGTGGAATATTTAGGCAAGTACTGATAAGTACAAAATCTCTATACATCTCTTATTCATATGTATGTAATTTTCTTAACGTGACGTCTAAGATTATATTCAGTTATTCTAAGTAGATCAAATAATGTCTACTCGAGCGAATTATTGATTTTTAAATTAGACCTTACACGACACGAAGGTTATATGTCTATAAGTACCTTGCAATTATATAATCGTTTCCCCCCTGCATTTTGTTCCAGTAATTCTTTCTTTTGTATGTGAAGTTATATTTGTTCCTTCTGAAGTTATTTAAATAATCGATGTTTCAAATTATTGTTAAAGGTCATCCGAAACGTTGAAGCGTTTAACCTTGCTTATACCGCTAATTGTTTCTCTTTTCTTTAATCAGATTTTGCCCGTCCCTGCTTTTCGATGGTTCGAAAGATACTTCCATAATTTGCTAATTTTCCTTTCTTGTGTGCATTGTTAATGTGACTTTGTATGAGAATGTAAGAAAATGATTTTGCATGTCGCCTGGTGCAGGGAAGAACGTAACCTTGGATATGATGAGCTCTAGAATAGAGAGCGCGTGATACAAAGCTTTGCCTTTTTCGCAACAACGAAAAAGTTCGTCTAGGCACACGCCGATTTCTAATTAGTTCGAATTGGTTGTCTTGGATTTGACTGCTCTTCCGAGTATGTCGAACTAATGGAATCCAGAATCGCTAGTTGAGAAATCTGAACCGTTTATAAGCATAATGCCTAGTGATATAACCCTCCCAGACATTATGTTGATATTACTGGTAGACGAGAGAGGTGGAACGAATGTAATTGGCGACTAATAGATGTGTGGTATTGTGTTTGTTACAGCCGAGACGATATGCGGCACGACAGGTACGCTATTGCTGCATTTTGAGTAGATTTGATTCGATTGGAACAGGTGATTGATTGTGTGCCTGAGCAATGAGTGCAGATCTGTAGTTATTTGCTGAAGGTTTAACCAACGATCCGTTATTTCTGTTCACATGACATCCCTTTTTGCAGAGATAGTGTGAACAGAAACACGAGGACCGCATCTAGCTACAAGCAATCATTGCCCAGGTACATACATCCAATGTTACGCTCTAACGATACATCTTTTTTCATTTATTAAATTTAACTTTTCAAATATATTCAATTTAAAGAAAAATAAGAAATATTATTAAGTACATTTTGCGTTTCCATTTTAGAGTTTTACTATTTTATTACGTAAAGTCAGGTCCAAGACAAACCTGCAATAGAAACTATTCAGTGTACTAATACCGATATGTTTTTCATTTTGTAGATATGGACCACCCACACGCACCGAGTATCGGCTCACCGTGGAAAATCTCTCGAGTCGCGTCAGCTGGCAGGTAAGCAATATCTGTACCCTTTTGTTTTGTGTTTTTTTGTTTTTACGTTTGACGAATAGCTTTTTTCTATGTGAGTTTGATTGCTACTCGAGGCTTCAATACAAAAACAAGAAAAGTTTGCATTCCCGAGTCGAACCAAACTTACACGCGGCATTTTAGTATTACAAATGTTTCTTATTCGATTTTTCTTTTCCTCATTTTAAGTTCGTTTACTCATCTAAACTCTTTCTCTCTCTTCTATTCCGAGGCCGAGATATATATTCTTCTGTTTTGAGTAATGAAAAGAAAGATGTACATTTTGATCAAGTAAGTCTATGGCAATTCGAAGTACCAAATTTTTTGTCCTGAACAAACAAAACATACCTACACACACACACACACATGTCCGGTCTCGATGCACGAGACGAAAATGTGAACATCGTTAAATGAGTAAGAAAGATTAGAAAGGTGCTGCAAAAACGTGGATGGAAAGATACATGTGCAATCCCCGAGATAAGAGTAGAACCAGGCATGAATCTCGAAAGCGCAAAAACGTTCAGCCTTGAACGCCAAAGCTCGTAATTCGGATGGAAATCGGAGCGTGCTGCTTGTGGAAGAAGAGGCGCGAGAACCGAAGAGACAACAAACAACGGATCGAAAGGAGAAGAAGACAAATAGATGAGATTTACGAAATGGCAATCTTGGGAAAGATGTGGGAAATAACCAGGACGCACTCCAATCTTTCGCAAACCTCTGCTCGAAAGATATGATATACACGCACGTATATAATATGTAAATCCATGCCAACGAATTGAAAGTAGGCGGGCAGAAATAGCTCTGCTCCGCACGCAATACGTGGACCAAGTCTTACTTGATCAATATACATTATAAATATAATATATACATATACGAATCGTCTATCGGTGTACTTTTCGAACGATTGGTTGTCCTTTTGATGTAAAACGAATTTTCTCTCACTCAGTCGATTTCTCGATTACTTGGACGTGTTCCTTTTTCAATTTTATTATTTCATTTACGTTCGGCCAACAGTTGAGAAAAACAATAAAATTGATGTTCTTTCCGAAGAGCCATGTCCTCTTCGCCGAGGAGGGGCGACCGGTAGGGCCAATAGACTGATGATGTGCGATGATAAAGATGACGATGCACGCGATGGGCCCGCCTTGAGGTCAAGTGGCACCAAGTTGGTTTCTGAGGTGTCCCGGGTGAGAGAGATAGCCGCGTGGCACTGGGTACACCTACCACCTACCGCCTACTACTACTTGCGCAGTGATACGTGGTGAAACCCAGTGACAATCCCAGTGACGCATAGGTTCTTACGTATCTGCGATCCTCTTCATCAATGATTGCCGTGGAGAGAGAAAACGTCTGCCACTACGAATCATCAAACGACTCTGACCTGTTTCTTTGGATGCTCTACAACCGTCACTCTGTGTTCCATCACTGCCACCAATTCTCTGCTATATTCCTCAGTCTCGATTACTCTCAACTCTCTCACATATCCTTTGCCCCCCCCCGCAGCCCCCCCAAAAAAACATATCTTATCACGACTCTTTAACTCTGCCTCCTTTATCCTTCAATTAATTAGTGACCACCGTCTTCACCATGTAACTCTCTTACTATCACATTTATTACACCACGACTGTTACTGCTACTGGTACGCCACCAACCTAGCCATCTAGTAAGTCAGGCAGCGGCCACCCATGAGGGCATACACGGGCCGAAACCCGAACCATCCGCGACTACGCCACACAGATCCGTTCGACCCGACCAAGCGCCGATTGTGTCTGGCCTTTCTCTCTGTCCGTAAGCAAGGTGGTGCCTGGGCCCAAGGTAAATGCGTCACCTTAACCGAGTGTACTCTTTAGATATATACATTATATCTATTATATATCTCTATACACTTACACACTTGTATAACTTGTTTCTCATTTACTGTTATATATATATATATATATCGTCATATATATTTGTTATATAACTGTGCACCGTAGTTCAGGTGGTTTTCACATATATATAGATCTCTCTCTCTCTCTTTCTCTCTATTTCTATATCTCTCTCTCTCTATAATATATACATATATATATTGAAATCATTCCGACGAGCTTGAAGAACCGTGCACACACGCAAATAAAACCAGTACCAGATGCAGGATACCAGTTCTTAACAATTACTTGTAACATATATATATATATTATATAGTGCTCGAAATTAGGCATCCACGTTCGTTTGAAAATTATCGTTGTATCACTCATGTATCTTCAGTCATCCGTTGGAATTCGATTTCTTTGCTATAGTGATTTCGCACTCGTAGCACGCGTTTTGTACTTTCGCAAACGAAAACGAACCTTTGTTGTTCAAGGAAGTAATCAACTTTTCTTTATGCAAGGCAATTTCATTGTATCATATTCAGTTTCTCTTCTTTTGGATGCGTGAGGAACAGAGTTGGGCATTAGTCGACTTATTCTTTTCAAGTAATTCATCGCACCATTAAATATATACGCTAAGTATATATATTCTAAAAATGGTAAACTGACGATTAATTAAAATGGTACCTTGTGAGGCCTTGGAGGCATTTATTCCTAAAATTTACAAATCAGTATAGAGTGTAACATAAAAAAAAAAGTAAGGCTTGAAATTTTGATAAAATATAGAAGCTATGTTTAAAAATTATAGTTATAAAAATAGTTACAAGAACGAATAATAATATTAATGAAAAATGTAAATTGCAAGCAATTTAAATCACTAGACGCTGATTGAGAAATAAAATATATGTCCTTATATTGATGAGGATTCCTTACATATATTACAATTTTTAATTAAAACTTATTTTCATTATAAAATTAGAAGTGTATGGAACAGAACTAAACATAAATTGAACTTGAAACGTGAAAGAATTTGTAAAAACAAGATTTTAATTCGAAACCTTTAAAAACAACTTTTCTGAGTTGTCCTTTTATTGTTGGTAAAAATAATGTTGAATAAATGCTCGAAGACTACACAAGATCAATCATTTTTACTTTTTTATGTTTATTTTGATTGGCGATTAAATTATTGGAGCAGTTTGGTACTTTAAGGGCTGTGAAAGTTGCAGTTTCTCTATGATTTTTTTTTAAGTACAAGAAGAAGTAGTTATGGAGACTGCCTCCTCAATTGTTAATCGCTCACGACGATTGAAAATTTAATCAATAGCACGCCATTTCTTAATCTTTAAAAATCATGGAGTACTATTCATTTCGTAACATACTCTCTGTTTGGTTCTAAAATGAAAAATTGAAATTCAACCGTTTTATATCATACAATTGTGATAAATGTTGAAATTCGCTTTATTTTCGAAAACAAAATAAATATATATACAGCATACATGCATATTAAAGCAACACAAATTACGATTTTTAGAAGGAAAAATTGAATTATACTGGAAAGAAATAACGTTAAATAACAATTTATGTAATTACTCCGAGAGCAAAATTTGGGAATGTCTGGAATCAATCATTAGATAGATCTAATCTTTGGTTAATTAAATTCATTTTGAACAGTTCACAACCATCATTGATAAATTAACAATAAGATTTTTAGTGGTGTTATCGAATCGATCCATTATTACTTTAATCGTTGTGAGCGATTAAAAATTAATTTAATCGCTACAAGTAATTAACAATTGTGCATTTCAATCGATTAAATCTTGCCCAACACTGGTGAGAGGGGGATACCAAATGGAAGGTAACCAAGCGTTTTGCAGTCAATTCATTGGAAGTGTCATGGTGTATCGACACATGATTCTAATTGCTTTTTGTTTCTTCGAGCGCGTTTGCACGAGTTTTTTGAGAAAACCGGTGTCATGGATGATACGAAGAGACCTTAAGCTGAAAGAGAGAATATCTACTGGTATACAAGCACGCACCTAACACGAGAGAGTCCACAAGATAAGCCGTACCTGGTTCCCACAAATACAAGAACACAAGTTTCGTCCAAGAGAACAAATGCAACGGATGCCAAAGAGAGAGACAAGACAGATGGATACCAAAGATTTTCATGAAGACAAGAAGAATAGACCGCTGCGTATCATAGTGGAAAGAGAATATAAAGGATACACGCCTCAAGAGGATCACGATTTTTCCAAAACAGATGAGTTCCCCAACCGCGACAGAGTAGCGAGGAAATATTGTGGCTCACATTTTCACATTAACTGGATTTCTTCTTCTCCGTCTTCTTTTGTCACCAAATGGAGGACCAGTGAAAAATATTTTTGTTTTCTTCTTATATCGGTTAAATAATATCTCTTTAGAAAATTCTGTTCTTTTTTTTTTTTCTTTGAAACTATTAGTGTAATGTTAATTGTTTATTTTTGTGTCAGCTTTGAAATATAAGTTTTTGCAATAGTAAGCATTTGTAGAGGAACGTTTATTCAGCATTTGTGATACCAATCACCATACATGTATCCGTTTTATTCATGTTAATTTTACGAGCAACTTGTCTTTCTCTCTGCCTTATGCAGTTCCATCTTTTCAACGATCGATATAGTTTCTGATCGATCCACAAAGTTTGCTATTTAATTTATATTTTGAAGAGACTCTAAGAACGACCACAGAAATATCTTTTAATTTCTTTTACCCAAACATTATTTTACCATGATCGTTCAAGCATTTAACGATCTGCTACGGTGACATTATACATTGTGAGCTGCTCTGCAGAAATATTAGTCCAAACCGTCGATTTCTTCGTAGAGGAGTAATCGATTATTCGAATATCCTTAGACAGTTTTCTGCAGGGTGGAGGTTTCTTTTTGTTTAACGACTATACTTGTTTTAAAGATTGAATTGCATAAAAAGAAAGGTTGCATCAATCGCAGATACTAAATTCGAGCACATATTTTCAACCTAATATTCAGCACTGAAGATGTGGACAGAGACAGGACAATTTACTTGGCTTTTTTTCAGTAAGGATAGATTTTCGTATAATTCTTTCGCAAGGAAAAAGGATTTACATAGGACATAGTGGATACAAAAAAGTGCACAGGATACATTTTTAACCTCTGCGTTACTCTTAGTGTAGGAACACAATTTAGTATTATTCATAACGTGAATATAATATATCGTATCTCATGATTAATCATAAAATAAACCTGTTCATGTCATTGCAATGTATTAATTCTTGTTCTTGTGTGATGCTCCAGGATTTGAAGGATTATATGAGACAGGCTGGAGAAGTGACGTACGCAGATGCACACAAGCAACGCAGAAATGAAGGGTAAATTTGCAATTATTTCGAAAAACTCCTAATGTACAACTAGTTTGTTCAATTTATTTAAATAATAATATTTAATGTTCGCAGAGTTGTAGAATTCGCAACATATTCAGACTTGAAGAACGCTATCGACAAATTGGACGACACAGAACTGAACGGACGTAGGATTAGGCTTATCGAAGACAAAAGACGTGGTCGTCGCTCAAGGTCATCCAGTTCGAGGTCGAGATCACGATCACGATCACGATCTCGTCGCCGATCCCGCTCCCGCTCAAGGTATTATCGTCGTTCTCGAACCCGGTCAAGGTACTATCGGGGGCGACAACGTCTCCAATCATCATTTTACTTTTTACATTAATCCATTTATGGAAGTAAAAATTCCAGACCTTGCAAAAAGTATAACTTTCGAACTGTGTTAATGACAATGAATAGTTACGTTTATATAAAAAGCAAGACATAAATGGATTAATTTATAGAGTAGTAACTTCATTACTGGCAATTGTTAAGAGACGGACATTACAAACACTTTTTATTTTTACATAAAATATTCATATACACATTACACTGAATTAAATTGGCTAAGGTTTCTTTTTTCTTTTTGTTTGTATTAATTTGCCGTTAAAATCATCTGACGAGAACATTTTTCTTTTGTACTAGGAGTCGTCGCAGCACTCGTAGCCGTAGCCGCCGCAGCAGCCGCTCCAAATCAAGGGCACATTCAAAATCCAAATCAAAGTCCAAATCCAAATCCCCCGAGCGTAGCCGCTCGCGTTCCAAATCCAAGTAAGTATCCCGATCCTTTAGTATATTTATTTGTTCGTTCTCGATTAATTAGTCCATTATTTCAATGTTTTGGCATTTATTTATTTATTTGCTTTGTTTCTTGCGCAATTTTATCAACTATTGAACACACATATATCCAACACGTTCACCCTTCCCACGTTGTTGGCATTGTGTTTGGGCTCGTTTACACGGCCTCTCAACGCTTATATTCATTTTTGTACACGAACCATCACTCATGCAACCAAAAAAAAAGAAGTTTCAATTGTATTTTTACTTGTATAATTTTCTGTCTCCTTTTCATTTGAACTATATAATTTTACAGATCAAGAGACCGCTCAAAGTCGAAATCTAAGTCAAAGTCCAAATCCAGATCTCGTTCTAGGTCCAAGGCCGAGAGGTCAAAGTCCAGGTCGCAGTCCAAATCCAAAGCCAAGTCTCCCTCAAAGTGAGTTTAATCGATATAATTAGCGCAAGACAAGCAAATTCAGAAGTCGTCCCTTTTAATTCAGTTATTCTTACAGAGACAGATCTAGTCGCGAAAGATCAAGAGGTGATAGATCAAGATCCAGATCGGGCAGCAAACATAGCAAAAGCCGTAGCCGCTCACGTTCGCCAATGAACGGGGACAAATCACCAGAAAATAACAAAATGAAAGCTGATTAAGGGAGCGAAGGGGAGCGAATGGAATGAATGAAAGGGATTAATGGGAGTGAAGCTTGCAAAAGTTTCTCTTTTAATTTCCTTCTTTTTCTACATTAAATACATTCAAGAAGCCAATTTCATCATGCCTTGATTTAAGACGTCAATTTTTATGACACTACTTGTAATTAACATAATTATACATCGTTTTATGATAAGTGAAATTCTAAAAATCACTAAAGAAGTATAAAAATTTGAAAAATACATGTAATTTTGACGATCGGCTTAAGAATAATTAATTTATACATGGGTTATTTACCGAACCAATTGTGGTACGTTGGTTTCACTATAATTTTAATTATATATTGTACACATCCTTCTGAACACGACTCGCATTTAGAAAAATAAGATGTCTTCATACGTACCTTAAACGGATTCTACACGTTTTCGATGTATCTCCGTATATCGAGGATTTCCTGTAATGGCTTTTTGTATATATTCCTAACAATCACACATTACAATGTGGAAAAATATGTGATGTGTATTAAATTTAGTGGTAAGAGGTATCTTATTGTCAATAAAAATTCATGCCAAGCCTACCATACGTCCTTGTTCTTTTTAATAACATCCAAATACAGTTTTTACCATTAAAACATTTTGTTAACAAACAATATGAAAACAGTAACTGAAGTTTAAATTAAATTGTTACAAGTTCATTAGACGATATGGTTTCATTTATTAATTTTAGCCAATGTTGAAATATCTAATTTATCGAACAATAGATGACTAAAGAGTTCTTACTTTTGTAATCTTTACATAATCAAAGCCAACTATAAACCTGCTCAAAATCTTTTGGTTGTTATACAAACTTTGATGTCTCGTATCGTACGTCTGTCAACATGATGTAAACACGAGGCATTCTTGACATTTAGACAGATGCTTGAGCGAGGGGATTGCGATAGATTGTTCTGTTCGAATGTCGGGACGCCGGGACTCTACGTGCCAAAAAAATGACCTCCCAAAGTCACTACACGGGGCTGAGGACGCTGAGATGGTGTGGAGTATGATAACAGAAAGATTTCCAAACGCTGCGCCTCTCCTTTGTGAAATGGAGGCGGTGGTCGATCGTGCCGAGGATCTCCTTATGCAGCTACGAGCACCCTGCCAACGAGAGATTGGTTGGTTTGCGTTTTTACACAATCAATTCTCTCAAAGTATTAATATAATATTATCTATCAAGATAAAAATAATTTTTAGGTTAAAATTTCTAAACCACACGCAAATGTATTTTTTTTCTTCGACGTTTCAACCACTGTGTTAGGTCCTCATCACCCTCAGAGGCTGTGGCATGTAAATATGCAGCTACAGTACGGGTTTAGCAACCCCCGAGGTACCCGAGCTATACAACTAGAATTATGAAAGCAATACGTGAAAAAAATTAGTTAATAAATCTCCACCCTGTTCAGAACGATGTTATCTTTAATATTTCGTTGAATAACAATTTCTTTGTGGTTCATATCAGTATTATTCAATTTTCCTGTGTCTAGAAACGTCTACCTCCTTCTGCACTCCTGATTTGGAGGAATCAACTCTGATGATTTCCGCTAGGGGATCATTGAGCACCGAAAATGACGTACGTGCCGCGGCTAGGGATGTTCGATTCTTGCGAATCAATCGATTCAAAATAGATTCACAATCGAACATCCCTAATTGAAAATTAATTCCAATGTTTTCGAGTCGACTTTCGTAACCAAACATTTAACCTATTTATGTAATACACTATGTATTAAAGAATCCAGAGAACGATGTCGACAGAAACGTCGCAGGGACACAGATTTCTAACAGCACAGTAGACGAAGAAGATGTCAACTCGAACAGCCACAAGAACTTCATTTTCAGAAATGAAAGCGTTGATATGCAATCCAGCGAATCGTCAACGATGCAACGTTCTACGGGTGACAAATTCTCGACCGCTGAAGAATCTGCTTCTTCGAAAATCGACACACGTCTGTGGAGTTTAATGATTAGATCAAAATTCCACTTTGTAACGATTATGCGATTTATCGCTGTTTTCATGTAGACGTCGATCAGAGAATGAAGGAAGCACGTAGCCTGGAGGAATGGAGCAAAGTGGTGGACAATGCCATGCGGAAATCGATTATCGGTATCTACTAATACTTTACCGATCGGTAGCGATTCGACATATATACTTTTTATTTTGACAATATTAATATTATTCATTCTTTTCGAATAGAATATTTATTTTGTCTATTAGGAACGTTTTCTTAGGAACGTCTTTCAATTTACTGATGTAATGTTTACTTTAGGAGAGGATCAAGTGCACAAAGAAGCGGTTACTGTCGACAGGAAGTCCAATAAAGTCGAAGAGCATAAAATCGAGAGTGATATTGCGAATGGTAATTGTATTTTTCTTGACCACTAACGTGACACCATAATTACTGTTCCAATCCTTAACAAAATATTTCCTAGTACACGAAAAATCTTGCATTGTTCTCCATCGGCAAAGAAGATGCGCCGATATCGATAACGTGGGTGACTCTATGATCGACATTGATTCTGATCTAAACGTAGCGAGCCAAGAATTGATCGAGACCAAAGATGACACTGTAAACGTTTCTCTTCAAGTAAATGATCTATTTCACCACCATGCGCCCAATTTGTCGAGGACGGTTCGTTTCATTATTTACCATTGATTTAAGGGCAGCGGCGACGAAAGTTCACCCAAATTCGGTGAACAAAACACACCGTTAAATATTCTGGAGGGCTATTCGAAGCGCTGCAAGGTTCCCGTTAAATACGAATACGTCAACGACGGTATCCATCGTCACAAATCGAACGTCTTTGTGATTCGCGGCAGTCTCGGTGAATTTGCTGGTAAAACATTATTACCGGATGGATCGACTTGACCATTGCTGAACATTTATTTTTTCTATTTTCATCGTTAACGTTACTGACAGATTACGAACAGATAATAAAGTATACAATTATTCGATACTGACGTCACAGTGTACAGAATGATCACAGATTAATTTTCTTTTTCGAAGTAAATAAAACAAAATTTCTTTGCATAGAACAGACAGCAATAATAAAATTTGAAAATTGTCAAGAAATCCGTTCTTTTTTTTTTTTTTAAAGAAAAGAATCTTTCACTTTGGTAACCTTTCCTCTCGCCATTTTTATTTATATTCCTGAAATACATTACTCGTTAAATTGACAGCACCTGCCCGAGGAGAGAGCGAAGAGACCGCTAAGAACAGTCTGGCTACCACGTTACTGCAGATGATCGCTAACCATCAGATGAACGATGGGAAGCTCTCGAACCTTTTACCTCTCTCGGATGAAGAGTACGTGCTACAGAAATCTAGCTCAAAAACTTCGATTATCAAAATTCTTAGCAATTTTGTTCGGTTCAAATAAATTTGTATTCGCATATTTATTTAAATTTCAATGAAATTAATTAATATCCCGCTTTTAATTACGCGTTAGGCTATGATTCAGTTGATGGTTCAGTTACTTAAGAAGATTATCGCTCCAAAACAGGGATTACTGTGCATACATTTACGTTATTATTAGTAGTATTATACATTTATACATTTACATTATTTTGTACAATCGAACTTACAGTTATCAGCGCTTAAGAAACTGTAAAATTGGTGAACTTGATTCTACAGAATGCTGGAAATAATTCGCCTTGGCACGGATAGCCCTAGAGAAACGCCTCAGCGAAAACTATATCAGATCTGTCTCGAGACGGGACAATCGGTACCAAAGTACTGCGTCGAGAAAGTGAAAACTTATCAAGGCTTCACCTACGTCGCTACTTGTACAGCGCTGGGCTACACATGCGAAGGTACTTTGCAAGTTTGAGGAAGAGTCCTCGAGCAATCTTTAATTATTTTTCAATCCTCTGTATCATTATTGTCTTCTATTTCTGAATAAGCTGTTATATGTAACACAGGTCGCGGTATCAGGGAATGCGGTGCCAAGAAATCAGCAGCTGACGAGGTGTACCGTCAGTACTGTCTAGACCAGAAAGCAGGTGCGAAGATTAAAGATCGGAAAACCCCTCGACTCTAGGAAAAATATGTTGACAACTTCCCTCATTAATTCTTATTGACAATTAACAAATACAACCCTCCATTACTAAAGCCAAAGCCACTTTTGTTTCCATAGCTGGCCACCTCCCTCAGGTTAAATATTATCCAATTGATTCTACAGGGTGTCCCAGACTTAGTACAAGAACCAAAAATGGGGCTATAATTCAAAAACGATGCGCCGTCCGATATTTTTACACAGAAAATTGTGGTTCAGAATCGTCTACCCCCCATTTCCGGTTCTTACACTAATTCTGGATATATCGACTCTATAAACAAATTGAAGTCAATCTCGATGACATTCGAGTTCTTGGAAACCTGGTGTATCTACAGAAGTCATTCTTCATTCGCAACACTGTGTACCGAATGAAATATTTTTCCCAAAAATTAGATCCTTGAAAATGCCTTGATCCCAATTACTGTGGATCGTTCGTGGTATCCTAGTATCACTGAATATCTCCAGACTCTATGTGCAAATAAAGCTGCGTTCGTGCTGGAAGACGCAGCTACAGTTCTTACCGAGTCAACTGATCCTCCAAGAACGCTCCTGTTTAAAAAGTAATATTCATAAGGGAAGATGTCCTTGAAGCTTCAATTAACTTGGCAAGAAACCACCTGACAAGATTTGATCTCTCTCAACGCGGGTCGACTCTCATTTAAGGTATCTTGGCTACTATCCAAGGTAGTTTGCCGGTTTTCTTGAAGGACCAATAGTCGTACAGGAGTTTGCCAATGATGAGGAATATCAACGACGCTAGTACGATGTTCAAAGCGTCCAAGGGATGCAGCAATGGATTTTCGTTCGGTGAGGTGCAGATCTCCACGCGCGTCAGATCTCGTATCTTGAAACAAATTAAGCAACAATTAAACAAATAAACTTTAAACATTCAGAGATTTTATTTCAGCGGCGGAATGCATCGATCGCTTACGATTTTTCCAGAGTTTCCATCGGAATTCGTCGGCGAGCACCTGACGTCGTTGATGTCCTTCACGAGATTGGGGTACCTGATCAGTAGATCCTGAAATTAAATCCTCGCGTCAACTTCGATCTCTTTTCTACGTTACAAAGTTTCTTCCTTCGTTGAAAGAATCGTTATGTTTATAGATGTCAGACTAGGGGAACGATATATCGAGAGGAGGTTGAGCAAAAATATATAATTTATATTGAATTTTCGAAAAAATTACGCCGCAAGAGGCTGCAAGGTTCGTTTACCTGAAAACCAGGCGTGAAGAGGCAGTCGCATCGCCACGGATTGTTCCCAAGATATAAGCTAACAGCATTTCTATTGTGCTGCAACACGTTCTCCAAAGCATAGGTGGGCAGCTGAAACAGTGCCAGCAGACGCTGATCATCTCTTAAGCGCTCTAAATCTTAATTAGCATATTTAGTTCTTGCAGGTGTAACGCTATGTAAATCACATAGGCCAACAGGTCAAGAATAATACAACTAATTGAAACCATTTGACTCTTAGTCCCTCTGCTAACGTGTCGTCTGTACTTTAACTTGCGTTCAACGTGGTACGAACATCGGTCAGCTTATTCCCACGAAGGCTGAGCAACCGGAAACGATCCACCCAAGTGGATCCCTCCAACTGGACGATGCTCTCGACCAGATTGTCGTCTATGTACAGGTCTATCACTCCTCTGTACGCAGGATTCGTCGCGAGCGGCGTCAGATCGTTTATCTGTGACAGGACCAGGGATGGTTTCAGTGGACTTATAGTAGAGATGTTTGTGCATTTATAGAGACTTTACTGTAGTCGAGAATAAATGAACCTTGTTCCCAGTCAGATGAAGGGTGGTGGTATTCTCAGGCAAGAAACTCGGCATCTCCGTCAGATCACGGTGGCTGCAGTTCACCGAAGCAAACGCCATCGTTTGCCTCTGAATATGCTTTCCACCCTGGCTCACGACGTACACCAGCTCGCAGTCGCATATCGTTCTGGTGCACTCTTCTTTCAGCGTCTGCGACGGATTAATACACTCGGTTGAGAGCAAAATTTATTTCCACGAAAACAAGATGTCCCAGAATGCGCTAACTACAGTAATCCCTCTATAGAACGACGAGTTTCTCCCTTGGATATAAGAATACAAATAATTTCCATCACGGAAAGTTTGCTCGTAGCTAAACGAAATAGAAATACAGTCCTTTATTGAAAGTCCTGACGATCGGAGCCTTTTTTAATATTAAATTTCCTTTAATAAGTTGAGGATTTCTTTTGAAAAATTGACATTTATTTCACAAGGGGTTAAGTAAGTTTTTATAGTAAGAATAGATACATGTAAAATTGACGATATTTTCTGGGACACCGTAGCAAACGGCAACGTTCAGGTTTACTTTGATTATCTCCACGACTTGGATCAGAGGTCTGCCTTCGTACGGCGCGGTGCAACGCAAGCTGTCCTTGTCAGCGATTTTCCGGCTCGGAGAACCCTTCTCTTGGTTCAATATCCATGTCGCGTTCTCCGTGCATCCCAGGGGATTACCTTCGCCAAACGATTTTGCATTGCCTATCGGGATCGTAACATCGAGGCTGGGAACAGATTCGATGGTGTCTTACCGGAAAGATAAACGTGACGTAGCGAGGGAACGTTGAACGCCTCGACGTCGACATCCTCGAAGGAGTTGTTCCTCAGGTCGAGGGTCTTCAAGCTTGACAAATCGGCGAAGGTCTGCTTGGGGAATTTCTGCAGCCTTGTTCCGGTTATCCTTACATCCTGAAGAAAACAATGTCAAATAATTGATCGTATTACTTCGTTTCAAATTCTCGTCGAGATCTCGACAAAATGTTTCATTATATTGCCGATCACATATATTTCCAACACGTATGACGCAGTGACTGCTGCGCTAACAAACGATGCCACATACAATTTTGTTAATAATATTCCAGCTAACAGATGTAACGATACTCTAAATAATCAATTTCGTACCTCGATCGATCGAACCACGGATGGAAACGGTGATGCCAATCTAGTTAGGTTGCCATTTGCAATCACTAATTTCCGTAAGGTGGGGAACATCTGCAGAGTATGCTGTGGATCGAACGTGTCCAAGGACCAGTAGCAAAGGACCAAAGTACGCACATCCTCGCCCCTAGATAATCGTCACTATGTATTTATCATATCAGACGTCCGCTAGTAAGAAACGAACGGGTCGTCATAGTCACCCTGATCTCCATTTATCATCGAGACCGTGAAAGCAAACGAGACGATGATCGTGTTCCTTGAAATCACACGTTGCGCCGGTTGTGTTTGGAGACAGCTGACGCAAGTCGCAGGTTCCTTCGTTCTTAGACGCAGATGACAGCTGCGTGCTCCAGACCGTAAACATCGTCCTGTTTGATCCATGGATTTATTGATAATTGTTTTGTTTGGTTTTGTTTCTTGCGAAACGAGAGAAATACTAGATAGGGGAAGTACTACTACACGTATTAGGAAGTACTATGTATTAGGATGTTTAGATGTTTGAATATTTCGATGCTTGGATCTTTGGATCTTCGAATCTTTGAATCTTTGAATCTTTGGATCTTTGGATCTTTGGATCTTCAGACCTTTGGATCTTTGAATCTTTGAATCTTTGAATCTTTGAATCTTTGGATCTATGAATCTTTGAATCTTTGGATCTTTGAATCTTTGAATCTTTGAATCTTTGAATCTTTGAATCTTTGGATCTATGAATCTTTGGATCTTTGGATCTTTGAATCTTTGAATCTTTGAATCTTTGAATCTTTGGATCTATGAATCTTTGGATCTTTGAATCTTTGAATCTTTGAATCTTTGAATCTTTGGATCTCCGGACACTTGAACATTTATCAAACTGAATACTCCGATTTTAAAATATTTTTTTCTTTTGAAAACTTTGATACTTGAATATTCAAACGCTTGTTAATATTGTAACACAGTCGAACATCCAAATATCTAGATACTTCTATACTTGCACATTTAGCATATCCACAAGTTTTCTCGTGCACAATTTTCGATACACAATTAAAACACTAATGGAATATTATCTAATCTTTCGATGGTTAATTCCCCCACAAACACGGAAGCACTTACAAAGGCTTATGCAGCACACAGTTCAACAACATGCACATACACATTTCTATGCAAATAGTAGCGATCCTATTACTTATCTAATCATTGTTGTCTCAACTGTTCTGTTACTCGAATCTTTCGCGAAGATCGATCCCCTCTATCGATCTCCCTAACCGCCTAATTGTAAGGGGAAACTTCTGTTTCCTTCGTTTCGCTTTCCAATTAACTGTTCAGTGCTACATTTACCTGAATTATTCTGAATGTTACGCACTGACCTTACCTCCGAATGTATTTATGCGTACATTCGGTTTCGAAGGAAATTAAATGTCAAATAAAAAAGTTAAATATTATTGCTCAGAATTCAACACGCGAAATTTTTCTTTCCACGATATTGTACCATAGATTATTGATTAATAGTAATTGGATTTTATATGTTGTGAATAGACAACTATTCAAACAGTTCTTACATCGAATACCTTTCCCTAAGAAAAGTAAAACGTCTAGGATAAATTATCGCACAAGAAATTTCCATTAAATAATTTTGTTGTATTTTTTAAGTTAAAATTATTTAAAATACGACCAGTTGTAAAAGTCTACTTACAAAACAAAGAAATTGAACATTATCCGCATTTTCATTGATCCACTGATTTAGGAAAAACTCTAGAAGTTAACGAGCACAGGGAGAACACGAGTCGACGTCAGAAATGGGCAAAATTGTAATCTAATCGAAATACAAAAATTCCAAATATCAAATAAAAATCAAAAAACTCTCGATCCTATCTCTAAACAATCTAAATTATGCAACGGTATTATATTTTACGTGGAACAAATAAAATCACATTCGAATAAGTGTTTAATCGAGTAAACATTGCGAATAAATTGCAGCGCGGATTTTTTTTTTTTGTATTAGTTAATATATTATTCAAATTAAATTTTGCCCATCTCTTAGCAAATCTCTGTCGCAGACGTTGCGAGTTTTAACTGTTTGATAGCGATGATCGATCGACATGGAGAAGAAACGACATGTTCGATTGCACAAGCATCAGCTGTGAACTGGCGATGCTAATAAGAAAATCGAAGCTGGTCCACGACACTCGGCCCAAGATCAACTAAGACGTCGCCAGGGTTTAACTGGAAAAGAACATATTGCAGTTTGTAGGCGCAGACGCAGACATTCGATTTACATAGTGCATTAATGCACGATACGATAATTAGATGTTTTCAGATGAACGAAGAAGTTATTCAAAATTGGGCTGCGAGTAGTCGAATTGTTCGCTACGGCACGAGAAATACCACGTACGTATCGAAATTCTGAGGAAATTTTACATTTTGGTATCAGGAGCATATGATATGGGAAGAGGTGGCACGTTTGCGCCTACGAGCAGGCAACCGTCCCGACATATCTGTTAGTACAGGTTGCTTAATTCAAGGGGCACATTTTCGGTGCGAATCGAAATTCTGACCGATTTTACATTTTGGTATCAGGAGATCAGAATATGCGAATAGGTTGCACAAAGAAAATGTAATACAGTTCGGTTCGGTTCAGTTTTTTATTAAGTTGAATAACTTTTTACAATTGTAAAGTTATTACACTCTTGCTTACTTATATATCAAGAAAGTCTGGTAGGTACCTAATTGTGGCCGATTTTACATTTTGGTATTACGAGAACATGATATATAGAGAGGTACCCCTTTCATGCGGCAACCTGAACTCACCGGTTTGTCGGTTTGGTTGCCATCTCGTAGGCGCGAAGGTACCCCTTTCATGCGGCAACCTATGCTAGCCGGTTTGTAAGTTCGGTTGCCATCTTGCAGGTGCGGGCAGGCCCCAGTATGCGGCAACCATGCTTGCCAGGTTGTCGGTTCCGTTGTCATCTCGTAGGCGCATAACAGCCTGTGTTTTATGTGACAACCCTCGCTAGTTTTTTTGTCTGTTGGTTGTCATCTCGAAGTTGTCGCGTGCTCGATTACACAACTACTACGTTTGATAACATAATACTTGAATAATTAATTGCAACTGAAGTAGTCACAACTACTACATTTTTTTTGTTAACCCTTATCGGTCGTAAGTCGTCTCTCACGTGACAACAGAACTTTTTCGCTCTGAAAATATCTGGTTATTAATACTTTCCGTATTTGAGTTTTGTTTTAATTGGTACAGTTGGATAAGACCACTCAAATTACGCAACAAGGACCACACAGCAAATCTAGGGTAATATCAATTAAAACTCACGTGTAATTGACCAGCCAATCATCGAGTTGGACAAATTGGTTCCGACGTTTGATTGGATTCCCTCTGCAGAGTTCGTCACGTACTCTGTTTTACCAACAGAGACCCTAATGCGAGGGGTCCCCGGCATTCGCGAAAAGGAATCTACATTGAGGATCCCCGCGTGGCTCCAAGGAAGTCCAGTTGAGAATCTATAAGTTTTCTGAACGCGCACCCCATACACGATCCGCTTTCACCCTTGTGCCGCCTGAGTATTTGATGATATTTAGGCGCAGAAAGTGCCTGGAATTCAAAGTCGGGATCGGTATCGACGAGCACCTGTGGTAACGTCACGATTCGCGTCCGTGCGTCCACTTGATTATATTTCGCGCCTAAATACGTTACTCTAACAGTAGGCATACTTGTTGCAGATTAATGTCAGGCATCGCAATTGCCAGGCTCGCCGAAGAGCGAAAAGCATGGAGGAAAGATCATCCTTTCGTAAGATTTCTTCTGTATCGCTTTTTTTCACTCTCCATAACTCGATGATTCGTTCCTGCGATTACCGCTACTTTCCAATCTGTTGTTACAATATTTCCAGATCGTTCCACTCTGTAAACTCGCGTGGATAATAAATTTTTGTCGCTCGAACACGATTCATTTGGAAACGATAGTTTGTTGTCCGACTCTCGAGATATGTTTGCAGTACAACAATTCCAGTTGAAATCCTAACCTTTCCGTTTCACGAGTATTCACTTTGTTCGCGCAAAATTCGTGACGATATACACTGCAAACGTAAATATCGGCGTGGACCGTTTCTCGGAAAAAAAACCGTTGCGAACGGTCGATTTTCATCATAATATAACTACGTTATCTCATATTCAAGCGTAATAGGACAAAAAGAAACTGACGTATTTGATGAGAAAATAGTAGAACGAGTACGTTTTGTAACAAATTTCAATCTAAGCAGAAGTATTGGTAATATGAAAGGTCAAAATGTAGTATTGCTGATATTTATTTGGGAACAGAGACTTTCTACCTTCGATGTTTCCTTTAATTTTTTCTTTGATCTTCAACTCTTCTTGTACCTTTCATGATAATAATCTCCTTACAAGAAAAAATTCATTTCAGCGATACACAAGAGTAGAGTTGAATCCTACAGTAAGCAGTGGCAATCGACAATAACTGAATGTCTCAACTTAAATGCTACTTCATTTAGTGCAGAATGGACTAGTTCTCTTGTAAATTCAAGCTTCAATTTTGTATGTCCTTTTATGAACATTTGCTTTAAGTAAATTTAACTTTTTTTGATTCTTACTAAACTTATTTGATTGCATACACATCTGGAGATAGTAGTGGAGTTACTTCCATACTTGCAGTATTAACACTTTCATGGTTAGAGATTGTATCATGTAACTTAACTAAAGCTATATGTAATAGACAAAAATCTATAGCTAGTTGCTGCAAGATTTTGATATTAAAATGAAAATGACCAACAGTTACTTTTTCTTATTATCCTTGAATCTGAGATTATGTCTTGTTATGGTAAAAGTCAAATATTTACAATGACTTTTATGACAGCTGTGAAAGTTGCTTTCTGCTGATATTTATGTTCAACGCTATATATTGCAAGGTAACCTGAATTTTTGTTTCACAGGGGTTTGTAGCACGACCAATTAAAAATCAAGATGGAACTCTTAATTTGATGAGTTGGGAATGTGCAATACCCGGAAAGAAATCTGTAAGTTGTTATTGAAAATGTCTTGGTTATCATCAACTTTTTAACCACGCTGTCTAAATATTCAATTTCATAGACACCATGGGAAGGTGGATTGTACAAGTTGAGAATGATCTTCAAAGATGATTATCCATCCAGTCCTCCAAAATGTAAATTCGAACCTCCCTTATTTCATCCGAACGTTTATCCTTCGGGAACGGTGTGTTTGTCACTCTTAGACGAAGAGAAAGATTGGAGGCCTGCTATTACTATCAAACAGATCTTGCTCGGTATACAGGATTTACTGAACGAACCTAATGTAAAAGACCCAGCTCAAGCAGAGGCATATACAATATACTGGTACTACTTTTATTTTACACAAGTTTCAAACCTAATTGAGACATAATTACTCCCTCAATTACTACTTTCTATTCTCTTATTACAGTCAAAATCGTTTGGAATATGAGAAACGTGTCAAAGCCCAGGCTAGGGCAATGGCTCCACAGGAATAAATCTATACTATGTCTTTCTAAATTCTAATATTCCAACTATATAAAGTGGTTATTTTATATCTATAGCGTATTCTGATATCAATCTACATTTCTTATCTTTTTTATAAGTAACATTAGTATACGACGTAGCTGATTTACTTTTATCTGCATTTTTGTTTGTGTCATATAGTCCTCGCATGTAATCGCTAATATTCTTTATAAACATACATTACGTTAAAGTCACAAGAAAAAACAATGATTCTTTGATAAATTTTGTGTACTACTCTGTTAACTCTTTTCAGCCACACGTTCTTCGATGATAATTTGTTTCCTTACCGTGAATAGGTATTTATATATGAGGTAAAAAAATTTAATCCGTAAGATTTAGTGATAATTAACGATAAGTCCACGGGACGATGTATTTACTATGCAAATTATACCACCAAGAGGATGAAACGCGACATAGTTACGAAACATACATTTCGTCTTTAATCACATTAAACTCAGTCAGAATAACACCGGAAAAATGTATTTAAAAGTCTTGTAAGCAATGTACAAATTTTAAGTAATAATGTATTCCAATTCATCTGGTTCATGTTTCTTTAAATTGAAAATATTGAACGTCGTTCTAAAGCACATAAATGCGCTGATATAAATATCTTACGTTCATAGAAATAAATAAAGGCTAACATGTTTACGTGCAGTGTTCCCTGAAATCAATTCATATGCTATCGGAATAACGATAACTATCCAAAGGGTGTGAGATAAAGAGCTAACTCGTTGCAGAAGAAAACACTCGTGTGAAATCATCGACGTTCAATCTCACTGGTCTTTTCATGGTCGCTTGATTATCGATCGCCGCATCCGTATTATTTGCGACCGCGGCGAGCAACGTGAGTTAACGTTTGTGAAATTCTGTGTGAAATTCGACCAGTGATTGATTACAAAATTATCGTTAAGCGAGGAAAGTCGACTGCATGGAAACAACGTGAACAATTTTATATATTTCGAGTGTTATTATTTAGTTTATCGAATCATGTCTACTACTAAAGGACCAGTATGGAAAATAGACACTGGAATCACGTTGGCATGCGTCCTAGGATTTGCCGCATCTTACTATGCCTACGTTTTGGGAATCGCTAAAGGGGAGGATAATTCGTACGAAGCGATGTGTGACATTAGCGAACACGTTAGTTGCACGAAAGCATTTCTGTCCGAGTAAGTTTCCATAATTTTGACAATTCAAAGTGTGCACGGTACGGTGTGTCGAATTGAGTAGAGTGAAGTTTGCGCAATGAAGCAGTGGTGCACAACTGTTTTCGTTTCCGGGACAAAAAGAGTAAGATAATATTTCCCACAGGAAAGTTTTCGAATTCGAAAATTAATTTCGTGGAATTGATATAGAGTATTTTCACTTAAAGGGACTGCCACACGAGTACAAGCTTTACTGTCCCTTAACATGTAAAGTTTATTCAGAAAGTTTTAAGAAGTCTTAACTTTTCATACTCTGTGGTATAAACTTATTTACATACATTCTATGACTTTGGGAAATGTTAAAAGTCGTGTTTCGTGTTTTCATTTGTGTTTCTCGATTTGTTTTTAACTTTATATTATACTGGACTGAGATCTGTGCACTGTTGTAGAAACTTGACCAACAAGTTTTCCGTTGCAATTCATTGAACGATTCGATTGGTCGGAAATTATTTTCCTTTCGAATTATAATTACGAATACCGTTTGCGAACAGTGAAGCTATAAAATATTATTCAGATGAACGATAAATTATTTTTAAGCGTCTAAATAATAAATCCTACTAATCGAATTAACTTGTACATGTATCAGCCTTAAAGTCTCTACATTTAATCACGTATATCAGCCCTGGGTACTTACAAATTCCATTTAATTTATAAATTGCAATGTATTAAACGAGGTTTTATTACAGATACGGGAAAGGATTCGGAATAATTCCGGAGTCATCTCCTTTATATATGTTAAACTCCGTATACGGATTAATATTTTATACCTTGGTCGGGGTACTGAGTACGTATTACGTTCACGTTTTTACTATGATGTGGTTACACGACTTGAAGTCAATTCGCGCAAAATTTAAAACTTGCTAGAAACAAAATCTTTACGAGCTAATTAAATTTCCAAACCCAATCGAAATATTTTTGTGTCATTGAACATGATTATTAGTTTACAATAAGTACTTACAAAATTGTTTGTGTTACATGTTCAGATCGGAAATGTATGTCTCTGTTGACAAATCGATACGCCTTATATGAAATTTGTTGTTTTTTTTTTTTATTATTCATAGATATTGCAGCTTATTATTTTCGTAATAAAATTTTAATAAACAATTTTTTTAGGTACGATTAATAAATATTCCACTTCGGCTATCGTCGTAGCATTAGCAGTTGCTTCGAACCTCGCAACGATTTACCTGGCTTACATTTTGTACATGCAAAATAACATTTGCGTAATCTGTGTTAGTCTTTACATAATAAACGCTATTATTTTAATACTCGCCGTCAAGAAGCATCGGAAACTATCTCGAAATGGCACGAATAAGAATAAAAACAAGAAGAAGAAGTCAAATTAAATATTGATTTTTACGAAACAGAAAATTTGCTCGTGTCAATTGTAAGGAAGAACCCTTAGAAATCTACCATTTATTGTTTTTATATAGTTTACTTACGATCTACAATGCTCCATTTAGGAATACTTTACACATTTTATCCACGACGTTTGTATGCACTATTTTGATATATCTCTTGTTGAAATAAATGCTATAAATGCAAACAAATCTTGGTTTACGTGCAACAATTCAACGTAACATTTAATAAAACATTGTTAACAACTAATTTCCAACGCTTGTTCGTCCCTCTCTATTAATTTGATATGTGATCTTGGATTGTTACCTGGTGTGCGGGATAAAGGAAACTAAATCTCGCATCAAGCGTTATGTAAATAAAGTACAATCTAACAATCGATATAGTGGTTTATAGACAGCGATAACGTTATTGTACACTATACAGACTATTGTTAAAGTCATTCCTGTAATAATCAATACCCGCATAATGGTTTCGACTTGAATTAAATTGCATTGAAAATTAGTGGCCATTCAAGGTCAACCCCTGGTTTGCGAGTGATAAATTAAATTCGAAGTTTACTTTAAGGGGTCAATTTAACCTGCACTCATCAAAATTGAACGTTTAAACATTTTCAATCGAGTAAACTACCGAACACAAGCTTAAACTTTTGTACATATATTTATTTATGTTATACTAAGCTGTAGGAATTTTTTAAAGGGCGATATAGTAGGGACCTATCATTTCAGCAACCACGAACGGCCGATTGACTTGGTCCCAACTAATATACGTATAGTCGATGAAACAAATATAATGACCTTTTTAATCCAGTTTCGAGAAATCTAGAAAGCGATGGTGTAATGTAAGGTTAGGTTCATTTCTATCTTTTTGTCATGGAACTTTCATTCTTACATTATCGAGAACACATTTTTTTTTAAATTGTATAGTTTTGTAGAACACATCGTAAGAAGTCCTTGTGATAAGTAGACTGCGAATTTTATGCATTTATGATACAAGCCAATATAATCAATACATGCTAAACATAACCAAAATGTATGTGCAATTATACAAAAGAAAATATCAATAGTATTATGTTAATTGTAGAATATATTTAATATATATGATGTATAGTTTTTGTGCTGGATCATATGTGATCACATGTGATCATCCCGCCTCCTTGATGAACTGAAGCAAGCGCAAGCGATACGCTATTCTATCGTTTTGATTTCTGTATGTCTCGCGGTAATAGATTTTCCCGAATATCAATTTACGTTTATGACTTGTAATTAATTATTTTTACGACAATCATTTAAGGATTTGTATGTTTTCTATATTGCTATACGTCATAAATACATAAAATTCACAGTCTAGTGATAAGTCTTCTTAAATTCAGGATTCTAGAGCAATGGCGTCCAACATAGAAGCGAAATAGGCAATTTTTTTTTTTAATTCAATAAATTGACACTAGAATTGCTCTACTGTATCGTTCTAGAATGGTATGTTTCTCTTGGTCGCTGGTTTATTTGTTAAGAATCGAAACGTTAGGTGCAACAACGATTCAGTATTCGTGTCTAGTGTCCTTTATCAGGTCCCTGTTGCTGCGACTGATGCTTGCTAAGATGCCCGGGCTCTTCAGGGGCGGCGTCTCGTTCAATCGATTCAACTGCAAGTTGGACGTGTACGGTATCCTCGGTGGGGGTGTTTCCAAGCCGTTCCTAGCAGCCTCGACGTTGAAACTTTTACTGCGCGACAGGGTGGACTTGTAAGTTCTTTCAGGTTTTGCGGGAGCTTGGAGATTGGTTTGCACGGCGTGTTTCGGTGACGTCACCGTGTTCTTAATGGAGATGTTGATCATGCTGCCGTACCGACGCGACTGGCTCGACGACGGTACGGCAGTTGGCTGTTTTGTCGGGGTGGACGAAAGGTACTGACGTCGCGACGTCGGGCGGGATTGCGATCGAGCCGACTGTCCGACGGAGTGCAGGTTCCTGGGTAACGTTTGGGTGCTCCTAAAGTGATCCTCCCTTTCGTGGTCGCTGGCCAGTCGACCGGTGGACTTGCTAAACCTGCCGAGGGAGCTGGACGCAACGCTGAAACCGCGCCGACATTCGACAATTGACTCCCGTTTTCCAACACAGAGATGAACACACTCGAATGATTTTGCAATCGATATGCATCTACGATACTGAATGCGCAGGGTGGTCTAACAGATGCAGAGCATCTTGGTATCTTCGCCATTTTATATAAGTAAAATTCAAAAGTCGCGTGTTTGCGACTTACCTACAACTCTTGTTATTTATGTTCAATTCAGGTAAAATTTTGTTTAGTTGCTCCTCATGCTTCGACGAAAAGGTTAGACCACTTAATTTGAGGAAGTATTAGCTATAACTGTTATTATATTATCGTAAAATCAACGATCTCGACGGCACAACAACCAAATTCGTAGTTTCCATTGTATCAATACTCACAAGGAAACTATTGTCGCTACATTATGCCCCATTAAAAATCATGCAACGTTTATTTCCAACACTTATTTTTACCGTTTAAAATAGCGAAGATATCAAGCTGTCCAGTTTCTAATGGACCGCTATGTACAATGAGCTTAGACATAGTCATTCCTACTACTAGCGCCATTTGCGAAAAAATGATGAATCAACTATTACTCTTACAATTCGTATCGTGTTTGTTGCATAGTGATTCAGGCGGACAATTATATGATAATTTACCAGCAGTACGCTGGTAAAATAAGTAAAATCGAATGACCAATGTAGCAGTCGATGGCGTATATTTACTGCACGGTTTCATTGCTAGAGGCGCTGGTAGTAGACAACTGTTTCTGGGCTCATTGCATACATTAAATACACCAAGCGACGAATAACCTGACAAATTATATTCTGTAGATGACAAATATCGAATGCTCACTCTTAAAGAGCTCACTCTCAATTTTAATTGGATCAATGGCAATGGATATATTCACTGAGACATATATGTATGTCTCACTAGGGTTGAAAGGGTTAAATCTTATAAGATGATTATGCACTTCACACAATAAGTCTTAACTTAAATCTTTGCTTATCTTTTACCAGAATACAGATCACTAGGGTATTCGTCGTTCGGTCACTATTTAAGGTACACATTGCCCATCTCTGCGCCCATATAGCCGGTGACCCGTCCTACTACATAGAGACAATACACATGCAGCCTCCACCCACAGTCGAAGCGATCGACTTTCCTCTAGGAACACCATTCGGGCAAGCGAAGCACACCGTTTTCAGGAGACGATTGCATAAACCTACGTCGGCTTACGTTTATCGACACTCGTACACGCCTTCGTTTCGCAGTCGAGCAACGCTACACCGTCGCTTGCGTTGCAATTAGCTTGCACAACCGCAGAGCTGACGCACACGCTTCCAACTAGCTGTCTATTGTTTTTAGTACAGGCATGGTCTGACCAGGTCTCTCGCGGACAAAGATAAACGAAGTCTCACACCCATTTCACATCTTAGCAAGTAATTTCTTTTCTATGTAGGTCAACAAATCTGATAAGAGTTTTAGGGTAGTGGCAGGGATGAGACCAGGAACTCTCAATCACTGATACTAGTAGTGAAGCAAAGGTGTATGTAGGTTCTTTCAAGAAGTGATAATATGCAGACGATTTTAATCTATTTTTCCTTTTAAGTTGTCGTTCGTATCTCACATAGATCCTGTGCGACTGATCGATGTATAAGTATCGATGTATTCCTTTGCCCGCGAGAGACGTAGCTTAACTGCCCTCGGAAGCATTTTGTCTGGACACGCTGAGAAGTATTCGTCCGGGCATATTGAATTCAATATGCCTGTTTTAGTGGCTTGGTTACCTGTACTCCATCTCAGCGGCAGTCCTGCCGCGCGTCTTCGCCGACCGTCTCGCGTCCTTGTAGCCTTTTTCGCGCCCATAGATGCTCCCACCGAAAGGATCCTCTCCAAGGTAATACCTGTGAACCGGTGGCGTCGATTCGCTGCGCTGCCATTGCTCTTGCGCTACGTGGTCGCTTGTCCTGACCACTTTTGTCGTCTTGTTGGCATTGTTGTTCACTGTGGCATTTCTGGGAGACCTGGGTGGTCGTTCAGGAGGCTTCTCTTCGACGTCCTTTTCATGGACCAAAGGAATGTTCTTATCGATTACGTTGTACTGGAGATAAGTGGGTCCGTTGTCGTCCGTCTGGGTCAGTTGGGAGGTAGAACTGCTACTTGCGCGTTTGTTCTTCCTTTCAGAGCTGGCGGAGCGCAGCTTTCCGACCAGTTTCCTGAACGACTCGCCAATCTTGTACTTGGAGTGCCCCGAACCTAGAAGATGCGATATTAATGTATTACTGATCAAACGAATCGCTTCCGTACTGTCATACAGGGCTGGGACTATTGTCCAATCTGTGCGAATGCCTTAAAAACTAACTCTTCGCAGGACGAGCTGGAGGTGAAGTCTCGATGGAGATCTTTTTTTCACGCGGGGCCAACTCTGGTTTGGGTGAAGCGGATCTAGATCTCGAGATCGACTTTTTACGGTTCTCCCGTTCCACTGGTTGCTCTTGGACGTCTCGACTGCGACTCTCCCAAGTCCTTTGTACCACATGAATCGGACTTGCGGTGCGACATGGCACGGAATCATTCACGCTTGTTCTTTCTTCGGATCTCGTAGACCACTGAAACCAACACCGTTGGTGTAGTTCATTTTGTAAAAGAAATTTTTAGGAATCCGATCAAACCTTGATTCAAGATTTCATATCACTAACGTAACAACAACAGTACTACAAATTTAAGGAAGGAAAACATTCCATTAGAACGGTGAAGTAGATTGATTCTGTAAATCGAGAAATTCGAATAAATAATTTTATTAATTTTATTACACACCTGCTCCTTGGATCTTCGCCTGATTGGCGGGGAGGGCGTACATTGTCTCTCGTAGGAATCCTGGTGCTCCCGTCGAAGGACGGACTCGTACGTCCTCGAATACGTGGACTCCTGGACTTGATTCCTCGTGTGATCATGCGCATGCCCGTTCGTTTGAACTGGTTCCACGTACTGCGCCGGGGAGCTCGTTCTTCCGTGATTCTGCCTCTCTAAATAACGAAATAAAACTATTTTTTCCTGAAGTTCCTAAGATGTGACATTTTACGGAGCGAATAAATCCTACCTCTTCCTTGGTATCTTTCGGACCACTCGCTGATCCCATGAAAATATCCCGAGGGCGACGCCGAGTCTCTACCAGTGCTTCTTCGCTGATGTCTGTTAGAGGTCACGTTTTGGTAATCGCGCTCTTTAGAGGGGCAGGACTTCATGGTAACGTTGATGTAACTGGTGTTGCTGGTCTGCAGAGGGGACTCGTCAGCCTCGATGGAACCGTGAGAGGAACGGGACTCGCTGCCGAAGTGACTTTCCAACCACTTGGACGTCTCAAACTTCCTCGCTTCATCTTCCTCTTCTAGGTCCAGTGGCTTCTTCGTCAACACGTCTTTTCGCGCCGGAAAGCCCTCTGCGGGAAAGCCTGCGACAGTTAAACATCTTGTGAGTATGTTTTCGGTATTTGTTTGGAAACAATTCAGATTATCTGTCTACTTTTTCCTATCATCTTAATGAAATTGTGTTATTTTTCAAAAAACCATCATCTAGAAGGAACCCACCAGGATGCTTGTGGAAACGAGTGGTTCGCATGGCCGTTGGCGATGGCGTCCAGTCGCCTATACGTTCCCCTTCGGTGGTTTCGGCGACGTAGCGCATCTCTCGGGCGACCCTCTCGCCACCCGAGATGTAATCGACCACGTCCTCGTCTCTCTTCTTGATGAACCTATGGGAGCTCTCCTTCTTCTTTTCCGACGCGTCGTCCCCGTTCGCGTCGCTCCCGTCGTCGGGGACCTCGTCGTCTTTTATCTGCAATCAGTTGACGTTGTAAAGAACTCATCTTAATTCGATATAGTCCTCGACGCCTGAGGGAAATGTCAGAGGTCAAGACGTGCTTCGTCAGATGGATATTTTGTTATTTCGTCATACAATTACTTCGTCATTTTATCACTTTGCTATGTCGTCATGTCAACACTTTATTCTGTCGTCACTCCGTCATTTCATGATATCGTCACATGGTCGCATTGTCGTATCGTCGCCTCATCATACCGTCATTTCGTTGTATTATCTCTACTCTAAACTCATAATTCATTAATATTCTCCCTCTTAACGTTATCAATCACCAACCCAGGTGTCGCAAGACCAAAATCGAGTTCCCCAGCTACCTCTTCGTGCTCGACGGTCCGTTTCCTTTCGGTGACGATCAGCCCGTCGGGTTTCAGTTCCTTCTTCTCCAAGGTCTTCTCCGTGTCGATAACCTTGTTCGACTTGGTCGTGTGCTGGACGACTCTGGGACCAATTTGGGACGTCAACTGCTTACAGGATTCGGCGAGAGCCACCCTCAGGTCGCCCCTGTTGCTTCTCACCGCCTTCTGGTACGCCTGAAACCAGATTAATTACTGTTGGCCTGGTCAAGACAGTGGAACAGTCGACGTCCCGAAATCTGGTCGCGATAAACCGGATCCTCTGGCCTTCGGTCAGGCTCCCCTCGACGGACAAGTGGAAGGAAAGGTGTTTCCAGCAGTTGAGGTCACGACACTCCGCTTGGCAAGGTAAAAATAAAACGAGGCTGACGATGATTGTGAAAGATTCGGCGCAAGTGTCAGCGCGATAATACCAACGCTCCGATGATTAGGTTACGCGAAATCGTTTCATAATATAGGGGGACAAAGGTTCCCATTTACGGCGTCCAATCGAATGCGGCAAGATTTCGATCTTCTTACGAATAAAATGTTACGGCAGAGGAGGAAGGTAAAGAAATTTTTCTGGCCAACTTAGGTATAAGTTTTGGAGAGTCCGAAGGTTAAAAGTTAATGACATAAAAATTATAGACGAGGCTGTAAATATTCAGGCTTCGTGTGTCGGAAAAAGGAACCGACAATGGGACTACAATTCCTCCAAAATGATCTATACGTGAGTATAACTTTAAACATCTATTGTGGTAATAAATCAAGATTCAAAGAACTGATAAGAAATGGTCAGTGTAATCAGCACATTACCGTTACTTCTATGATGATAAATTAATAAGAAATGCGTTTATAACGTGAACAAATATTAGCCTATCTAATACAAATATTTCAGTGGATATCAAGATTCAAAGAAGAATTCTACGATTCTTCGAAAACGACCAATGTATCAAGCGCAATACCAACTTACCACGAGATCCTCTCATACCACAACCCTAATCGCAACGAAACAAGGATAATCACAGAACTACACGGAAATCGGAATTACGAAAAATCACCCTACAGTCTCGATCGTTAGACGTCCACGAGAATCTCGAAACACTGCATAGGTCCTCGTACACTGGTCAGCCACAGCGACAAGGATACGTCGCCTGGTGAACGAGCTCGTGAAGTCATATCCGTTGAAGTCGGAGCTACCGCATACCGTAGCTCCGTCAACCAGCGGGACAGCGCGACGACGACGAACGTTATCGCGAACGCGATATAAAATTCGAATCCGTGCACAAATTTCGAACTACGTTAAACACGAAGGAAACATGAACGTGAAAAGTGACAATTTACGATAAACTAAAATACAACATAAACATTCGAAACATTTCACAACGGAAACGAACAACAATTTACAAACTCTTTGGTATAATTAACGGACTATCGAATACGCCAATACGAGTAAGCTGAGACAAGATTAAATACAATATCGTCCGTAGAAAAATGTAATTCTTTAAGTTGTTAACGACTGTTGAACTGTTCGATAAACGTCGCGAATGGATAGCTGCACGTTGCCAATTCGTTTTAAAATCAAATTTTGCCCATCTCTGTGCCCGTTGCGCGACCGTTGAAGATACTTCAGCGCGGAACAGCTGCTGTGACTGGGATCTCGCGGCATCTCGGCCGCTTCGTCGCCATTCGGTGAAGGGATAGCGAAGTCGAGATCATCGACTTCCACTACTCGACGATGCTCTCTCTCCCTTCGTCTCCTTTCATTCTATGCAGTTTGCCAGGTATCGTTCCTTGTCCGTCCCCACTTCTCGATCCTGGCTCTCCTCTCGTTCCTCTTCGCACGAAACGATCGGGGTTCCTCGTTATCCGAATCGTTCGTGCGCGAACACCGTATACCTGTTGGCCAGCTTTTGCAATACACCAGAAGCTAGATGCTTTCCTATTCTCGGATCGGAAATTTCTTTTTCGCGTCATTTCCACGCGGAATTACGCCATTCCCATATTCAGTGTGGAAGATGTGTTCGTGATGACGTTCGATCGGTATTCGTGTGCAATGTTTGTGTTTCGAGTGGACTTTGCGAAATGTGTGTGTCCCTTGAGCACAAAGTGCATTTAGCGAATAAGATGTGTCTTTCTTCTGCGAAATGCGTGTTTTTGGGGCCGACATGTGTTTTCTTTTAGTAGAATGTGTGTTTTATTCTGAATTATGTTTGCGTGAATTTCGAATGCTACTTGATACGAGACCTGTATTTCCTGTAGATTGTGTGACAAATAAATTTTTTTCCTCGAACTGTGAGGAATATTTTTCTCCGTGCAAAGTGTGTTGTTCTTGCGCAAGATGTCTCCGCGTGCGAGCATATTTTCTTACAAAATATTTATCCCACGGAACGCATGTCATCTAACCATACGAATGGATGTAACAATTGATATACGAGAAATCTATTGATCGCTAATTGAAATTACAGTTTACAGTAACCGATTGTTTCTCGATTCCCTCTAACAAAAGATAAATCTTTCTTTCCCTGCGTAATAGACTTTTCTTCCACTCCCAGCGCAACGATCATCGGGGCACGAAATGTTACTGTGCCACAAGGAAGCGTGCTCAACCTTTACGGAGAATCCTCTTTACGGTCGACGGGTCCGTCCGTGCTTCGAGGAAATCTCATTGGCGAGAGGAAGGTGCCATTACAGCCGTCGGACCCGTTAACCGCAGATTTATGATAACCGCCCGTGACAAATAGGATCGGGCACAGGATGCACCTGTTGCGTCTCTTGAAACCGACTCCTCTTCCGCTTCGTTACTTGTCGGTCTCCTCTTTTCGCGATCGTAGGAGGTGTCGGCTCGTTCGCGAAAGGGAAAGTGGATTGGACGCGATAGAGCCACGCGCGGGCCACGTTCGCAGCTATATAGAAGACAACGCGAAACGAATACCAACGGAGGCATTAAACGGAGAAGATGCGGCGATTAGGGGGATTGGATAATCACTTGGGTGCAAGGATAACCCACATCGCGCCTGTTCCTTTCTGTTAACGGGATATGCAGTATATTATATATTACCTTACGTATATTTTAAGATTAAAATGAACGTTTAATTATTTCGCTATAGTGTCTTTATATTTTTCTGCGTCGAAACCATTGCCACGAAGAATTCACACAGAAAAATATTTCCAAAGCACAACGATATAAGAACACCATAGTGAGATAGACAATTAAAACGATGTATTACGTTAAAAATTAATTTTAATCTTAAAATATCCGCAAGATAATATATAATACACAGTATATAGTACATAATATATATAAAAAGTATATTTCCATGATACAAAATTGAAATAAAAAAGAAAAAGAATATCAGTCTCTTAAGAACACGTACAAAAATCTTTAAACCGAAATATCTCGGAAATGAATATCGAGCCTACGGAGGCGATGTCCCATACAAGTATTAACATCGTGACCAAACGTACAATTTTCAACATCCTTTTGCCCACCACTGCATTAAATACAGTGTATTTCTGCCTTTTTCCAGGTACTCCGCAAACACTCCGTGTAGTCCACACACATTCCACGCATATCCCAATACATTCCACCACAAGTCTAGAGTAAACCAGAGGCTGCACGTGGGACGATGATCCGTCGCGAAAGGCAGTCTGACCTTTTCGTGGCGCTTAAAGCCGCGCCAAACGAGAGAAACGATCCATGTGCGCGCACTCTGTCCCACAGCGGCACGCGCAGGTGGAATTTAGGCGTGGGTGTGTCTATAGAGTAATTCTACAGAGGCGAATCTCTCGTCGGTTCCTTTGATGTTTCTGTCATTGTATTTCCAGATTAAAATTAATACGCAAGAAAGTCTATTTCGATGAACCTTTTACTGTTATTTGCGAGCACAATATCTTTTAGAATTACAAAATATACGATACTAAAGCGAGACAGCCCAATTCCTGCCTAATTTACATGTCAAAATCGAATTTCAGATGAAGATTGCTTTGGTTTGCGTGTAATCGATTAAAGTAACAAACAAATCCATTTAAAATTAAACTCTCGAGAAGGTCGATCTTTCCTATCGAGAAACGCAGGAGTTTTGCCTCTGTAAAACTACTCTGTGACCTGTCACGTAGTAGTACCTCGTCAGAGATGTCCCCCAGCTGTTGGCGATCCTCCGTCTCGAGCCTCTCCTCGATCTCCTCGCGGCTCCTTACCACCGTCTCGTTCAACTCCTTTTGCACCACGCTACCGTCATCAGCGGGCCCTCGTCCACCTGGCCACTCGACCTCCTGCGGCTGATCACCTGTTGTTCGTCTCTGGAATAAAATATATTTGCCCATTGTACACAGGAAGCACCATCTGGGAGCTGTTGAATTTGCCTCAGGGATATTACACCCTGAAGGTTCTAAAATTAACATAAGTTCATTACAATGGAAATCAGGCTGAGAAATTAGAAGGTTGGCACTTCAACGTAACAGAACGACGAATAAATATGTCTACACGAACTTAAATGATTGAATATAAAGACACAGAATTAATTTCTAAATATCTAATGATGCATCATTAGCTATAGTTTTCTATGTAAACTTATGTTACAACTCTGTGGCTGATCTTGCGATAGGGTCTGCGTCTATCTGACCCGAACAAAGTTACCCGAGGTAACTTACCTCTTGGGTGGTGTGTTCTTGTTGTTCGACATCCTCGGTGGTGTTGGTGGTGACAAGAGGGCCCGAGTCGACGACTACCTCGCCATCTTCCAGCACCACTTGCCTCTTCACTCTGGTCTCTATCTGCCTGGTGGTAGTTATTTCCTTCTTCTTGCGGGTCTCCCATTCCTCTGAAACCGAAAGCAGCGCTACTTCTTTCGTCTCAGGCTATGGACGCCTCGCTATTGTCGGTTAAAATGGCAATCTCTTGCCCGAGGACAATAGATCGAAAGAGAAGAACAAGCAGGAGTGCACGGATACGAGGAAGAATGTAAAATATAGAAATCGCAATACAACGCGCGTATTTTTTTTGTTTATGAGACATAAGGATTGGACAAGATGAAGTAAACAGGCGCGAAGCCAAGCATTGCACTACTAAAGAGAGAAGAAAGGAAAATGGACGAAATGCGAACAAGTTTAACAACGACAACGTCGAATTTAGCAATGGCATGCATTCGAGCTAATCCCAAACGAACTATCCAGAAATTAGCCACAAAGCTCGAAACTTCATGGTCCACCTGGGATAGACCTGCCGTGGAGCGAACGTTTGCCAGACGCTGGCGCGCGCGCGCGACACGCCTTCCTTCTTATCTGGTATCTAGTTATTCGAATCACGGCTCGAACACGTCCGTGTCGCGAGCAAACAACGCGTGACGATCGTGTTCGTGGAATTACCTTCTTTGACCAGCGCCACGGAATTCTCAGGGTCAATCTGAAAAGAGAAAAACGGCATAGTCAGATAGGGAGGACCGAGTGGAGTATTACATAGAGGGATTTATCCGAGCAAGGGACATCGATCACCTGTGACGGTGCTTTAAGGAGCTAAACTTTTTGAAATTATGGCTCGTGTACTTTCCTATTCGATTTTTTTTCGTTCGAGTGTTTCAATTTCGAACAAACTTTTGTAACTCGTATTAGGTGGACTGGAAAAGTAACGTCGTTTTTGCCATCTTAAATACTTGTTTATCATTTATCAGCTCATTGATTTTTCTGGCGTTGAAAATTTGCACACTAGGCGACAAAAGGCTGCTGACAACGAGGCCGATTATATAACGAATTAAAGACAGAAATTTATTGGAAAGTTTGAATTTAATGTAAAAGAAACGACATTACTTTTCGGTCTACCTAATACGAGGAATAATGCAAAAATGAATATATCTTTGAACTAATAATGCCTGTTAGAGAACACTTCAGAAAAGGCAAGTGTCCCCTTAAAGTAATTAGCTCCTGGTCTCACTAATCGTAAGTCTAAACCACTGCTCTGCAATCCACACGTAGCAGTCAACGACAAATAGTCTTTTGAGCATATACCTTACGCACACGCGTCAGATGAGTTATTTGATTCCTCGCTAGCGTTTCCCAAGCGTTTGTTTCGTGAACCAATGCGTCGACTAGCCAAATATGCTGCGATCATAACTAGTTCAACCCACAATGCGTACGATTGGGATTCAAAGCCTACGCGTAGAAGTTGAAGGTCTCGTTGTTGTTCTTCGCTACGAAAAAGTTTCTTACGACTTTCCGACAAACTTTGCATCGCAAATGATGACTGATAAATAAATAAAAAACCTAATACAAAACGTAGACCGACATAACATTGAAAATGATTTATAGTTGCGTTGCCATACTCGGAATCTTTTAACTTTTCAGCCTGTGTACCTCTAAACGCTACGTCTTTGTTCCAAGGTAAACTGTTTTACGCCTAAATTTCCTTTTTCGAGGGTTAGAAACACGACCATAAATAACATGATAAATAACATGATAAATACCATGATAAATACCATTCCCCTTTATTTTTAGAGAATATTATCGAAAATCGAATGAGATAAATTCAGTGCTCTATTTCAAATTTCTTGATTTCCTTTTAAGTATACGATCTTGGAATAATGAAACGAATAAAATTTAATTTAAATAACGTTGCTTGGAAAAAGATATTTGGAGGGTCCTCCAATTATCTGTATTTAGTATTTTCTTCGGATTATTAAAATGATACAGAGTTTATATCGCTACACGACTATCCGTACAATACTTTTCCGAAGAGGACTGAATACGAAACCTCGAGACGTTGGAATGAAGACATTTATTCGAATGTACCATTTTTTACGGACTTCCTATAAAGAAAACCGTTTGCAGGTTATCGGCTGGATCCAAGATGGAAGATAGTCTACTCACGAGAATGGGTGGATGGCTGGCTGGCGGTGGGCGAGCCTCGTATCGCCGCGTCGAAAGCACCTCCATCATTCGATCATGCCTGCTGGTGGATCCTGATGTTCTCAGTCGCGCTTCGTGACGGGAAACGGGATTATTAGTTCACGGATTCCTCCTCTCGAATCCCTGCTCCGGGATCACCGATCTTCCTTTCCTGATTAGATCAAACACAAAAAGATCAGTTGCGATCAGTTCGCCAAGGTATTCGCGCAAACGCTACCAGGGTAACTTTTATTCTGTAATTTATCCGAATCAAGGGGTCCTTTTTATCCTAACGGCCATACCGACACCTCCACTAAATCCGAAGTGCCAAGACCTTGGTAACTCGTCGTACCAACATACTGTACTTTTGAATTACATTTAAAATTTTCAGTGACACTATGTATGTAAGTTGTTGTCTTCCTTAATTGATCGTTAAATAAAAGCATCTGATTATTATTTTGTATGATTTACTTTTACCTTTACCACGATGTGAATTTATGTGAATTTATGTGAATTTTACAATGCAGTCAAAATAAAGTATAGTACTTTGGAGATCCCTGGTCTCCGAGATGAAGGTAAAACATAAAATATAGGCAAGTATGGCCATTATCAGTTCTACAAGCTTCCATACATTTTTGGATAATAAAGACATTCTTTTCTCTATAAGGTGACATTGTGCGAACGATCCTACATGAATTATTCGTTTCAAAGCCTGTCCGAAAAATCTCCACTCTCGAGCATCCTCCTTTCGTGAACTTTCCTTCGATAAAAACTCGAATAATGACTTAAATAATCGTCTTAGTAATGGAAATCCCGTCCGTAAGCATTTGAAACGTGCCGTGGATTGGACAGTGTGTCCAGCGAGTGTATAGGTGGACAGGCGGGGCGTAATAATTCATCAGGACGCTCTTTCTGGTTGGAAGTCGAAGGCCGCGGAGGCACGCGGGTCTGTGGTCGCGACCACCTCGATATGGGCTGCGATACGATATCGAGATGGTTAAAGACACGCGTGCGCCACGTACGACCAGTTGCCGATCGCAGTGGCGTAATTGTTCCGCTGTTAACCCCGTATTTAACCCTCGAGTATCCTCCACGCTGCCCGACCACCTGGCGTCACTTACTTTCCCGCGTCTGCGCGGCCCTCTAAAATCTGATTAAAATTACAATTACATCGTATTACAATTTACATCGTTTCGAACGCATTTCTGAAACGCTTATAAGTGCAAAGGCACGATTTCCCTTTTGTTCGAAAAATATTAGGGAATTCGAGAAAGTTCGTGGCGTTTCTCAACCATTTCGATGATTTCATCGCATCGTTCTGTGATTGGTCGGCCGCAACGTGATGCATCTTTGACGTGAAAATCGAATTCTTTTCGGACCTCTCACTCGGCGGACGACTTCGAACAAAAAGGTGGAAATAGCAAGATGTTTATTTCTATATTAGCGTATTTTTAAATGCAAAATTAACCTAATAAAAATTGGTACCATAATTTCTTCGCTGATAGTATCTAGTTACGGTAATTCTTTATCGGTGCCGGCATGGATGTACGAGGCACTTGATTTCCTAACATTATTTATTATCTTCGGAAACGAAGTACTTTTTTGTAATTAATACTGTTGTAGTGCTCAGGATGATACCGGCGCTACGTGGATCCAGTGCACAGTACTCTAAGAAATCTCATTTATAGTAGACACACCTGGACGACCAATGCACCTAATTCAGAGGCACGGAGGCCGACCATTGGTCATCAGCGTAGTTGCCGCTCAGGTTACAGACGGCGCTACTTACAGCCCTCGATTCCTCCGCGTGGATACTCCCCGGAGGTTAATTTCTCTTTGATTGGATCTAAATCTAAATTCACGATATTTCTAAAAATGAAGTTTAATTGATGACGATTGAAGGAATCAGGGGAACGAATCAGAGTTTGGTTAATGGAGGGAAAGCGTCAGCCTACGCCATTGAGAACTCGCGTCCTTGCGGTTGGAATTACGCACGAGCTCTCCCTGTCCTGGCTGGAACAGGTACGTAAGTATCTCGATTTTTCCACCCGTGCAATCTATGCTTACAACGTGCGGTCTTAGAACGAATGATCGCTACCGGGGGAAATAATCGATCTGCATTTTTTTAAGCAACATGTCCACGGTTCTAATGATCCTACGGTAACAAATAGTCGAAATTATGAAGCAAACATTTTAAGATCGTGAAAAGGAATGAGGAGGGAGGATGAGAGTTACTCTTCTGCTTTGTAAATTTTATCTAGATGATATAATCAAACTAGCCAGATATAATTAAACATGACCTGGCCATGTTTGTCCACAATTGATCCGATCAGACCTAATCGAACCTAACCAGGAGTTACCTGACTGAAAAAGCTTACCCTAACTTATCTTAACCAGATTTAACGACTAGACCTAACCTAACTCTGAGAATACTAATGAACATACATATACACACATATACACATCTACGAGTACAGAATTTTGTATCCAATTTTTGTTGCATTTTCTTATCGAACCTGGGTCTGCTGTAAACAACAGTGGAACAAACAATTTTTAAAATGACGAAAAATCGAGTTCGCTATCGTAAAAGACAACGACGTGTGTAAATAAATTTTAGAAAAATCCGAAATGTCACTCGAAAAAGCGAGCTTGTCCCTGATGGAAGGTGACTCGTAACAAGTTAGGGTTGGCTGAGTCGAGGCTGGAAAACAAACGCGATTCGTATCGACATCACACTTCAACGACGATTCTATATACGACCGTGTCGGATTTATCTCATTGGATATGCGCGTGACGTCAGGGATGCGTCACGCTCGCATACAACTAAACAAGTGAAAACTGTCCCCCGTCGTGGAGGACGTTTTTCTGGTCTCGCGTCACCATATACAGCGAGTCCAACGCGACCATCGTCGTACAGCCTTTCTTAGAATAAAACTAACTCTAGACGAGCAAAGATAATGGATGTAGGAAAAAAATGATGGGTACTAAAGGCAACAGGACTAGTCTTATACAAAATCCTATCCTTCTTCGATATCTGCACTTTATATACATTACATCGAATAACGACATTTTAGTTTAATCAATCGGATTTTATGAAGAAAAACAGTATCAAATATTTTATATACAATAATTTTCGTTTATGTTACTTAAAAAAAAAAAAAAAAGAAAAGAAAAGATGTAGAAATTATTAGGTTGTCCTATCTTTTCGTCACTGACTGTAATACTTGAATGAATTTCAAATTTTTGAATATCAAATTAAACAATGAATATTTCACGTTAAACCGTTCCAATAATATTCTTATATTACCTCCACTCTAGCACGCGATTATAAGGCAAAAAGCGAAGGTTTCTTGGATTCCTTATTTTCTCTCCTTTTTTTTACCTTCATCGTTACAATGCCACGGTACTTTTGCGAGTCACCGGCAACTGGCGGGATTAAAAACGTCGAGCACAGCGACAGCGCACGCCACGAGGAGCAAATTGTCGTCGTAAATTGTTCCGAGCGCGATTGTTCTCGGGCGTTTAAATCACCGCGCGGGACGTCGCGAGTGATTTAAATGCCTGGCCACGGAACGAAAAGCGACGGATAAATAGAGCAATCGGATAGCAGGTGGACACTCGTGGGCGTGTGCGTACAGTGAGACGAACATGTGACCTCGACAAGGACGTCGCCATCTTGGGACAAGATAATAAGCGCGGGAAGTTCGTAAATAAATTTATCCGACGCTTTACTTCGATCATTTTATAGAAAACTTCTTTTTATTTCTGTACTAGTTTCTCTAATTATATTTATTTCTTCGCGTGAATACCTATACCTTTCATTGTATCGTCTCCGAAAAGGTTAATACTATGTATATACAATTTACGTCATCGATAAGTATTGACATCACTCGTAAGAGCTGGTATTTACGTACATTTTTATTTTATTACTTTGCCATCGATAATTTATAGTCGTCCGATCGTTATGCACGTCAATTATCGTCCACGCACACAGAGACGATTCAGATCGCTTCGATGCTCGCTATATGACAGACATTTATTATACCAAATGCTCCTTTAATTTTTTATTTCAATTTCAAACGAGATTCTTTTACGCCTGCTATATACGTCTACTAGACTGTATCATTTTAGAAGTCTATATTTTTTTTTTTCAAATGCTGATTAAAAAACTAATAGTTGATGACGAAAAAGAAGCTTTATGCGAGAAAAAATTGTTATCTCGGTTACAGACTTGGGTAATCGAAAAATGGGATTTTCCATTCGATACGTATGGGAAAAATCTTTGAATTTTTAATAAATATATTTACAAGATAAGCAAAGATTTGTAATTTATTTTTTTCAATCACCACTTGAAGAAAGAACATTAAATTTATATATGTGTTCAACCGCTAACGGTCGATAAACTAAGGAAAAAAATTTTCAAACAAGAAAGAAATTGTTCGGATAGTTGAAGAGCCACAATTTCCGAAGATGACAAGTTCCCGCATCGCGGTCTTCAATCTCGTTGAATTACGCGCAACCGCAAATTAATCCAGATGACGAATTATTCTAATAGATAGTTTAGGGACAAAGTCGGAGACTCGTGGTTAGGAGCACGTGGAAAAGACGCGGTAAGCGTGTCTTTATAGACGATGCACTGGGAAGATTCCCATCGTTTCTCGTGCACGGCGAATTACGTAAGGCGCTGACAATGCCAGTCTCGTAACATCCTCGCGGAAAAAGGCGGTTCGATAGAGTGGCCGAGCATTTTTCGCGCGTGGCACACGCCGGCTCCCAAGTGGGCCAACCGACCGAATGTACGAGGATACTTGGATCAGAAATAGGGCAACGATGGATTAGATCGCAACGAAGTTGTTCTTTAGATCCGATCGAACAGTTAAAGTTTACACTCTCATATCACTCTTACTCACTCAAAATGGGGCAACGAGTGATTAGGTTGCAAGCAATTTGTTTTTCAAATTCGATTGAACGGCCACAAAATTAATTCCTTAATTTAAATATAAATTTCAATTTTAATTCGAGAAGCAAACGACACGAAGTTACATTTTCCACTAAGAATTCGAATTTCACTCCGTTTCGAACACTAAGACCCGAGAAACCCACCCAATCACGCGACTAGGGAATTCCTAACCTGTGATACCCTGGTACGAGGACTCGCTTATACCTTCCATTCAAACTTGTACTTTTTAATGAAAATTTACTAGAGCATTCTTCAAACTAAACACTTCTGACGAGCCTATAACCCATCTACACCGGATACTCGCTTTCGTCACAAAAAAATTCCCTACAGATACAATGGCCATTTAAGGAAATACTACAAGGACTCGGTTAAGATCACGTTACACTCGTAAAAATCACATTGGTCGCTCGCTATTCTCGTTTAGATAAGAGTTTCGCTCGTCTCTGGCCCGGTCGGCCGCGAGAGTGAGAGCCAGCGAGCGGGAAAGGAGAGAAAGAACCGTGTTTACATTCACCTGATTCTACGATGTGCCTCGGCGATCGTCGTTAAATCCAAGTGTAGCAACGGAGTGGTACGGCGAACAGTGTCTTCGCGTGTAATTGTACGCGCACACGCGTTACCACGAGGTCAAGTGGATCGATTCGTCGCGGGACGTGATCGAATAACGCGAGAATCGAAGAACGGACCGCGGAACAAAGTTCCCGCGCATGCTGCCGCGGCTGGCGCTCACGATACTGTCCGTCCATCGAGCGCCGTCTGACGGATCCCCGGCCACGGGGCTCCTAGCAGGAAACGAAGATCGCCGGAGCAGCACGAAGCGCGCCCGAAGTTTCGCCGGTGATGAGATCGAGCTGGATTCAAACTGGGGACTGTTACTTTTCTCTGTGGATCGAACCGAGCTACGACTCTGACGAGTTTAATCCGGATTTTTTTTTATTATCCCCAGACAATCGTAAGCAAACCGAGAAATATACTATTTCTTACGGAGACTCGCGACGATGCACTGTAATTAAAGATGTTAATCGTGCATTCGATATGAAAGTGGCTCGGATGATTAGGATAATAAAGACTCTTCTCTATTTCTCTTAACCATTCTAACACCCTTTCATCTGGTCTGCCTTTTATCACTTCCTCCTCTTTTATTCCCCTCTCTCTAATGCCTGACAATTTACTATGTATGCAATGTTTAATGTCTTTCTTGGCTACCCAGTATCTATTCTCTTCTTCCAAATTCCTACACTTCACTCTAGCCAGAATTTTCTAGTTCCCTCCTTTTCTCCTTTATACCATACTTTTTTCTCCATGACATCCATGAAATCCATTACTCAAATAAGAAAAAACAATTACAATTTGCGTATAATAAATGGAAGCGCTGATACACTAAAAGCATCAGTAACCTAATTAATAACGCACACACGTGTATAAATAAGCCTTCGTCGAATGGGAGGTCTCCAAATTTTAAGGAAGCATTAATTTAGTTGTTGATTAATGCACATTTAGCCTGAGCATCTTTAAATAAGTCATCGTGTACGATAAATATCCGGACAGAAGCGTCGAATACATTCTCAGAGCACTATTCTTAGCGCTCGGAGTCGTTAATATGCAAATGCAACGGTTCGAGTGAATACCTTATATCGCGTGCGCGCCAAGTGATTCATCCGTGAACATACATAATCGTAATATTGTATCTTAATATCTGCGTTCGCGCGAACGTCGTCCGTCACCAAAAATGGGTGTCCCAAAAAAAAAAAAAACAGAAGATAAAACCGACGGGGAAATAAAGAACGGTATGTATACGAACGAAACGTGCGAAGATCCTAACAGACTCTTTTTGGAAACATTTATGAGACTGCCTGTTATTTTATTGCAAATCTAGAATTAAAGAAAATTTGTTTTTGACAAACTTAATATGAAAAATTAATGGATTCATTGTCATGGTTACCATCATCGTCATCGTCATCGTTATTTAGATCATCATTGTCGTCATCGACGCTATTATTGTAATTGTCGTTTATATCATTATCGTCTTCACCATTGTCATTTACCATAGTCATCTGTCATTCTCATCATTATCGTTATCGACGTATGCCAAAACATCGTATATAATCTGCATATTATATACAATAAAATATATTCAAGTATAGAATTTACTTTATTCCAACGCGAAAGATACTAACCTAAAAACACACTAAAAGAGACGTTTATAGTACCTTAGATATTACCAATACCTACTATTATCGCCGATTCTCTCGAATGGTTAACAAACATAAGAAAGTACGAATCCTTGAAAAGAATAAATTCAGATAATTCAACTTTGCCAGATGTTACTAGTGTTTATACGCATCGCCAGATGCTTGACCCTGTGCCTTCTGCAGCATTATAGGTTATATTTACTCGGACGACGCGAGCAGTGTTTGGATGTCGTCCGCGATTCGCAGTGTGTGTAGGAAGTGCGAAAAAAAAAATCGTATCTTATATTTTGAAACAGCCAGACTGCTCGCTTGAGTAACACTTTCATCATCGTTGAGCGTGTCGTTCTAATAGTTATCGTTAACGTTGGGAATCGTTATTCCGTGACTCAATAGCGCGTCGATGTGCTCTGTTTACACTGAACAGTGAGGCCATAACAGGCGCTATTGGCGCTGTTGCACAGTTCAAAAGTGCTTGCCGAAGGAATTTTGCATTTCTGTTACGTAAGACGCAACCAAGGGGAAAAAACGTGGCTAAGTTCACTGGGGCAGCTCGTTACGACTGTTCGACGTTCTGCGTATCGCGTAACGTAACTGGACGGCTAACGAAGACGTAGTTCATTGAACGGGACGCTTCGGAGGTGCAGGTACTTGTGACACATTCTGAGAAATAAAGTCACAATTGGTCACAATTAAAAATTAACATGGACGAATACGGAACGTGTCGATCAAAACAAAGTAACCTAACAATGGGGGTTGAAGGTTAATAGTTTAAAGCTTGCAATAAATTATTGAAGAAAGAACATAATTGGTAAAAATGGTAAAAGTTACACGAATAATTGAGTTCTCTTTATTTTGTATCTTTGTAACTTTGTAACCTTGCAATTTTATCATTTTATCTTCTTTTATTTCTTCTTCTTTTAAATCAAACATTTGGTACTTTCTTAAAGCCACCATAATAATAGAATTCGCACGAAAAAGTACAGAGATTCGGATAGAAACAACGAGCGAAAGTCACGACAGATTCGTTAGCATTCTCTCACCGCGTAATCTCATTATTCCCGGTTTTCCTTGGCGCTAATCTCGTTCTCGGTATAAAGACGGAGATCGTAGTATCCTTGAAGCGAAACACGCGTCGACGGTCCCCGTGTCGCGAGAATACCGAGCAATCGTGCCAATGTCAATAGCAGAAATTGCTGGTACGCCGGTGAAGCAACAACGCGCTAACTAACGCGGGCAATTAACCTAACCCAGACCTCGTCCCACGTGACTCTGGTCACACACCCATTTTCTGGATTTCTAGAGTGTGTATCGAAACACGCGTGTATCTAGATAGTGTATAGAAACAAATAACGTTATCATTTATAAATCGAAAGACAATACTTGATACATTGCTGTTGTTTTTTCTAATAAAACGATTAACCTGAACAAACATTGATAACCTTGAAATTTTTGAAAATATGACCTTCGGATGCTTCCTGTGCAGATGGTAATGTTGCCGCTTCAAAACTGAAAAGTTTTTATCCGAACAATTTTTTCGTATCGTTCGAAGCAACGGAGATATTTCGGACGGACACCATAACTGAGACACCCTGTATGAAACATTTCGGCACGTAACTATAAAAAAATTCATCTCATCGATCTCAATTGTATTCTTCCGGGGGGATACACGCGTCGCAAGCGTCGCTTCGCTTAGTATGTAGGTGAGCAAGAAGACGAGCCACAGCAGGTGGTAGCTTACCCATATTCGTTTGGAAACGTGGCCATCGCCAAAAACGGTCGCGCAAAATCAACCACGGTATATGGCGAGATGAGTTTTACGCAGCGAGCGTAATTGCTCCCGTGAACTGGTTCAAAAGAGGCGCGCCTTTGCAGGTGCGGCCTAACGCGCCGCTAACTTTTTCCCAGAACGGGAATTCCTGATCTCTTCTCCGTCTAAAGAGTGTTATGATATCATCGCATAGGCGAGGCAATGCCAACAACCAGAAATTCTTGAACTTTACATCAACTCGAACTTCGGAGAAAAAATCAAATAAATTTATTAACAGTCACGTGTTTCCTACTTCGATGATTTATATGCAGTTTGATGATTAAATATAGATTTAATTTCCACATCTAACACATGACCAATTATTGTGAAAATATGAAATTATTTAACAAAATTAAATACATCGTATTCAGAAATAATTTTACAGTCCTACATACATACATTACGACTACGGCAGGATCGAAGAGGTTAGAACCGTTAAAAGATCGCGATTGAAGTTTCGCGAATTAGTGAAAGTCGAGGATATTTTTGAGTAACCAATCCTCTCCTTGTAAAATGTTAATGCAATTATCTATGGATCAATAGAAATCGCGTGAAAGCGAATTTCGAATGTGCGAAGTTCCGCAGTGTCGCGAGCAAACTTGAACAAGCGTCATCTGTTTTCTATTATAGCAATATTCCAAAGAAAAGAGAAACATGTTAAACTGTCAGCAGGGAACGTGTCACACCTGTTCTTCAAATATTAATAATTACAACTTAGACAACAAAACAAAGTAGTTTTAGCATTTACAATTTTTATTCGCATCTTTCACGCAGTACACAATTTATATATTAAACACTGTATATTTTCGTTCTGTTTTATAGACACATTTTGGGTTCTGTTACTATTTGAGGAAATGTTTGATCTGTTGGTAAAGGCGTGCAGTACGTGGCGCCAACTGTCGGTAACGACGATTACTATTCATTAGCGCTATTTAGCGCTATTGCAGCTTATGATCTGGTGACAAAGCTAAAGTAACTATACTCTGGGAGGTTAAAAAGAGGGAAATGCAGTGGTATAAGAGTACGACCCAGACAGACTGGACAGAACACATTGAACATATACCTATCCGTATGTCTTTTTTCAAAGCATAGATACGCCATCTTCTCGACGGTATGTTCAGAGAAAAATAGTGTTAGAATGTAAGTGAGATAGACCAAACGGTCAGTGGATGTAGGAGAAAAGGTGGTGGCGAAAGGTAGGAGGGTGAACAAGAAATAGAGATAGAAGAAGTAGAAGATATAGAAGGGATAACAGAAATGCATAGGACCGTAGCTAGCAGCAAAACAGCAAAAACAACACTATCAGCAGCAGCGTACAGAGAGTTGGTCTAAATCGTGCACGGGTCATACGACATCAAACCTGACATTTTTCGAATAACTCTAGAGTATAGAAGTCTCTAGAGTAGAGAAAATTAATTATTCAACTTTGCTTTCATAGTTCCTGATCTCAACACCCAAAATTCTATTTTTATCTAATTTCTACTTACTTTTCAAATAATGGTAAAATCAATAATTTTCAAATTTATTAAAAATCCTTTGAAACACATAAATATCGTTAAAGGTTACAACGTGTCTAAATTTCGGCAAAATCCGAAATTTCACTTAAAAAATTGTCTTGCTTGACTTAGAATGTTTCGCTTACTTGAAATAACGATTCTTTCAAATTTGATACGTTGAAGATGAATTTATATTTATTTGAAGTAATATATATATAATCATAATATATGAATTAGAAGACAGAAAAAGTACTAAAACATTTGTTGTTTACTGTATCATACAACAAAATTGCTCACAATCCTGAAGAGGTACACAGTTTCGTAATCGATATAGATGGAATAAAAATGAATGAAACGTTTGAATCGATATTATTAACCGATAATTATTTCTGCTAATTACTTCTTATTTTCGTTCCAACAAAAATATTCCGAATTTTGATAGACGATGTCGAAATATTCGATATCGATACACGTACGTTTTACCTGCCGATGAAGACGCACGTCAAGTGGCGCCAACTGTTGGAAGAGAGAAAGTACTATTCGATAAAGAATTGTCATTAATGTACATAGCGGCGCTGCGGTCTGAATCCTAGCGACAAAACAAAAGTAACTAGACGGAAGGCGAGAGGGAGAGAGAAATAGCGTGGTGTAAGAGACAGGAGCCTGGCAGGAGAATACATCGACTGTTCGTATGTCCGTCTTCGAAGCATAGGTACGCCATGTTCTCGGTCGTTGCGTTAAGAGAGAAATAGTGTACGCGGAGTAAGCAAGACGGACCGAACGGCCAGTGGAGCAGGAGGAAGGGAGGCGGTGGAAAAGTGGGAGGGTGGAAAAGAAACAGAGACAGACGGGATGACAGAAATGCATAGCCGTGGCTAGCAGCAGCAGCAGCAGCAGCAAGAACACCAGCAGCAGCGCATAGAGCCGAGATTCGCGTCGTGCACGCGTAAATTCGGGGCGTGTGCTAGGTTGGTCGGTCGGTTTCCCTAGCTCCGTGTCCGTGGGCTGCGAATCGAGGATGTACCGGTGGCAGTGCGGGATACGCGTCATCGTCCCGTGACGACGACATTAAGGATAGGTTGGTGCGAGGCTGCGAAACACGGTGTGGGCAGGTCGCGGCCATTTTTACCACACGATGCGGCAACCGTGCATGCCCGTTCGATCCGCCATTCCAAACAATCGGTGTACTCCGTGCCCTCGCAGGGTGCATCCAGCCACGGCAGCTCGTGGAGGCACCTTAGAGCGACGATAATACGCGCCAGTTCGCGCTCGTGGGGAGCGTAGTTTAATTATCTTTCAACGAGGGCGACGGGACAGCTCGCGGAAGCCGGTGGTGGCGGTGTCGAACGTCGTTCGAGGAAGAGGAGAAAGAAACGAAGAACGGGGGAAGGATGACGACGACGAAGGCGAGCCGAACGACAACGACGAAGATCACAGCGAAAAGGAAACGATTCGAACGACCGATATATTGGAGTACGAACGGAGCCCTGTGATTCGTGATTAAATCGGTCTCGGTGTGTTCAGATGGTAGTGCCCTGTTCTATCGGTGCCAGTGTCCCTCCGTTTCTCTGTCCGTGTCCGTGTGTCGCTCACTCTCCGTCTGTCCGCCCTGCGTGCGTGTTTCGCGTGCCTCTTCGCCACGCACCCGGACTCTCTCCTCTTCCTTCGGCAGCGCGATCGATGGTGACACCGTGCGACCGCCTGTGAACCGTCTTTTATCCGACGAAAGTTTCTCCGTCTGCCACGGAAAGAACACCGTTTCGGTTCCTTGGAAGGAACAAACAAAAAAAAAAAAAAAAACGGCGTAATCGAGCCAGTGTTAGCATTCGCGCGTGTGTCCTGTCGGTAAACGTCTCGTGAGAGTGTGTATCCGAAGCCAGTGTGTGGTGTGTGCTCTCTTACTCGCGCTCTCCCCGCTCCCGCCCCCCCCATTTCGCCTTCCCTGTTCCCCCCTCTCTGTCTCTCTTATTCACTTATTCTCGTTTTCTCCGTCTTTCACCGTCGTTCCGTCGTCCTTTTTAGATGGGCAAAATTCTCATCTAGATAAAAGAATTTCGCGTAACGCGTAAAAGATACACAGTTTCCATAATTATATAATATGTTACACGTCGAACGAACGAAAGCTCGGCCGGTTTAATCGTTTTATCGCGTAAAATCTCTGCACAGAGTTCTCATTCGAGTATAAAAATTCTGCCCATCTCCGGACCTACCGTCTCCGTTCCACTCGAATCCGAAAGCATCGAAGAGGACAGTGATAGAATGCTCGACGATACCACGGCACGACGATCGTCCCCGTCGAGTTCGACTGGCCGCGAGTCGTGGACGTGGAAGTGCTGAGGGCACCTCGATATCGCGAGGTGACAGACCGGGCGAGGGACTGCCTCGAAATGGAGATCGAGGCGAAACAACGCAACCAGAGGATCCGGAGACGAGAACGAGCCCAGCGTATGCTGGCGCAGAGGGAGAGCCTGGCCACCGCGAAGCAGCAGCACCACCAGCAACAGCAACAACAGCAGCAACAGACCAACAGGCAAAGGGCCAACGACGAGGAGGACAGCCACAGCGGAGAGGACGAGGAACCCGCTCCTGGTATCGGCCTCGGGCTCGCTAGGACCGGTCATCCTCGTGACAGCCATTCACGACCGCCCAGGCCACCGCGACCCCCGAGGCCTCGTAAGAAGTCTTCCCTCGCGGCTGCCAACCAGAAGGAGCCTCCCTTCGAGGAGGACATTATCGACGGCTTCGCCATACTCGCCTTCCGCACCTACGAGGAGCTCGAGGTGAGAAATCAAACGTTCCTCCCGCGTTTATAACACCCCTTCTGCCCAACTCTCTTACGCTCCATGTTTTACACTCGGACAGTGATTCTTAACCTTTCAACCTCTGCGCTACGAATACACCCGACCAACGGTAATAATACACTCGTAATAATATTATCATCGGCACTTAAGCAGAGAAAACACCAGATATACGTATATTAGGTTGTCCCGAAACTTTCTTTCGCGAGTTGCACTCGATTATTTCATGTGCTCGTGTTTCTATAAATAGACAATCTAATTTCATAGATATCTAATTTATACTAGTAATAGTATAAAAATGAATGTTGATCGAATGGTTTATCTTTCAATTAACACTTTACCGACCGGTAGCCTATTAATCGTCTCTTTTCCATGGCAAACAATACTTTCTTATTTATTACCGAGATAGCACGATCCCATTGTATGCTTCCATTAATATGTGGATTACGAAATATTATATTAATGTAATATAATGTAACACTAATGTTATGAAAATAAACGATATTATTGAATTTAAGTACATACATGTCCAAACGCTACCGGTCGGTAAAGTGTTAACAATAACATATATAACGTATACTTAACTGCATTTATGTTGTATTCGAGCAATAAGTCGGTTGTTATATCGTCGTGAATCATTTTTACGAACAGTTAAAAAGGTGATACGGAAAAGGAAAGAATTATATGGATGAAATTTCATTCGATGCGAAGGAATACCGGACGTAACGAAGATTCAAGTAAAAATGTCTTATCTAGATAAAGATTTATACGAGTAACGCCGAAGCCTGGTTGCTCGCGTGCAGCGCTATGCGATTCCACGTAAGCTCGACCCATCGGCTGACTGTCGTCCTTTTTTTTCCCCCCTTTCTATCGCTCGTGCCAACAGTTTTTATGCGCTCTCGCAAGAACCTGGCGAGCGTGTCAACGCCGTCGTACGTTTACGTTCCTCGGCCCTCGAAGATTTTCTCATTTTCGAGACGATCGCCGGGAGATTTTTGTGTATAGAAAAGTGACGTTTCCGCGGGACGCCAGGAGCGATTTGTAGCTCGTTCGTTCGCGCGTTTCTCGGCTGGTTTTATGGCATCCATTCACCGCGATTTACACCATCCGCGACACCATTCCTTTCGACGTACCCCTCTGTAATTGAAACTGGAGACGGGGGAAAATGTTTACGCGGATGCAAATTTTCAATAAGAAATAAAGCTGATTTCCATTGCAAATAAATCAATACGCGTATAAGTCTCGACCTGATGGCCGTTACTTTATCTACACGCGTATACCAAGTTCAGTCGCCAATACATTTTGCTTATCGTTATTATTCTGACAGATTATAAATACACTTGACAATTATTACGCGTTGAAATCAATTCCGTGTCTCTCTATTTAATAATTCATAACCCTTGTTTAAACAGATATACTTATTTGTCGTTTCGGTGCGTTTGTTACACGTAACCTCGGTCTTATTGTTAGCAGCCATTGCAACGGATCTTTATGACCTTTACTGCCTCGTGAGATTATTTCGAAAGCCATTTTCACGAAAGTCGTCTCTGATTGATAGTAGTCGCAGAGCGGGTTTATTTATTATCTGTTATAAAGTGTCGTCTAGACGTGCAAATAATTTTTTATCTGGACAAATGTTTCGAATAGCCAATAAAAGACGAACAGCTTTTAAATTGAAATCCTGTTTCACGTCGAACGAATAGATGCTCGCATAAATAATTGTTGGATACGGAGGAAATTAAATACGGTGTCAAAAAGAAAAAAAAAACAACAACATTGTAAACAGTAAGAAATATAACGAAAAAAAGAAATAAAATAAAACTCGCCGCGGGATGTTTTTGTACGTGCAATATTTATCACAATACCGTCGGATAGTCGAAGGATTTGTAAATTTCATTATCGTACTACGATGCGCTCGTTGCTCAGCGAGACAGAAATATTACTCGTAGGGAGTAATAAAAACCAATTAGAGTAAATTGCCAGCTCGTGCGATTAAAGGGTTCAGCGTTTAACTTCTGTTGCGTTGATTCGACGAGATTAATTTATTAACATTTTGACCCCGCGTTACGATGCTTGATTGGCGAGGGAGGGAGGAGGGAGGGGGGGGGGGTGATTGCATGTGAAAAACGATGCATTGTAAAGTTTTAATAAAAAAACTTGTAGTCCAACTACTGACGCGGATTATTGAAATAATAAAAGCGAGCATAGCCGGATGGAACGTAAACGATATTTTAATGCCGACGAGATAACACGTGTTTGGTATTTTTTTTCGATGCTTTACGAACTTTTTTGTTTTTAATTCGAGTTTCGAAACGATTATTTTTCGTTGTTGACGGTACGCGGAACGTTTCGCGGAGCCACTCGATAACGAGAAGTGCCCGAACTCGTCGACTAAACAGAAGTTAGTCGAAGTTCGCAGCTTCGGGTGATAAGTCGCTTAGGAGTTCGAAGATAACGATATCGTAGAACTTTCGCAAGGCCGTGGCATTTTTGTGCACGGTATCGACATAAATTTGCATTGTAACGATACGAGACCTCGCGAAGGTAACGCGAGACCTCGCGTCGCGGTTCAATACGGAAATTAAAGAAAAACGCCCGCTGGTACGATACAAGCATCCTTATTCGTAGAAGAAGAGAGAAACATTGGGCGTAGCAATTAATTTTGTGCTTTCAAATGCATTCGTTTGTAATCGTATATCATTGGGAGAAACCAGATTAGGAGTTCAAGTATCAAATGTTTCTTAAGATATTTTTTTCTACGGAGAAAAATTCACGTAACGTTTATGTAACTTTGAGAATATTTTAGGTGTATTTTAAAGTACGTTTGGTAATTCTTTCGTACAGAAATCTTTGAGATGTGACGTCCTTTTTTTTTTTTTTTTAAATATAATATTATTTGTTTACAGTAGCCCACAGATTTTGCTTATCATTGCATCCTTCTAACAGATTACAAGTACACTTGGCAATCGTTAGGTGTAGGAATTAATTCTCTGCCTTTATCTATAACTCTACTGTAAATAAAAGTATTTACTGGCAATTTTGTTGTGTTAGAGTACCATCCTTCTAGTAATAAACCACACAGATTGCTTCGAACAGTCACAGTTTTACTTGCTCGCTCTAAAATATTTTATTTATTTCACAATACAGACTCGAATTTTTGTCCATTGCGTAACGAATACAAATGTGTTTATTTATTACTCGTTATTCCAGATTTTGATCTGCATGAGAATGCTAACCACCTCTGTTTACAATTATATTCCCCGGTTAGTAAAAACAGTAATATTATTATTATTGTGTACTACTACGTAGATCTTGTGAAATGAATCGATCGATTCTTCTTGCTTAACAACGCGAGACAAAAATTAAGCGAGACGATATAAATGTCAATACAAAAGAAAGAATAAGTAATAGGTAGACCGGGATCTTGAGATCAACGATTACCTGTTTTTCTTGTCTGAAACTTCGACTATGTCATTAATGTAAATCGATATCGCTAATGTCCAACGTATCAAATTACTTTCCTCGTCTGGTAATATCATAATAACGTAATGAATGTTTTACGACTCGACAATATAACGTTATACCTTACATTTTATTATTTGATAACGTTCTGGTTAATTAATTATAAGAGTTTATCGGCTGTGAGTGTCCGTTCGTTTTTTTTGTTCATATTTTTTTTACACTTTCGTTATCATCTATTTAAATTACTAAATGATGTTTTGCTTATTAATTCTTTACATTATCATGGATGCCGTGATTGTCGAGTACACAACATTTGCTGCGAATTTGATCGGGAAGGACTGTTTTAATAGACGTACGAATTCATTTTGTCGTGTTTCTAAACTAACTATATTCTGTCGTGTCTGCTATTTTCTCAATGACAATTTTACCTATACGCAGGGTTCATCGGTTTAAAATAATAAATAAATACTAAATTATTCGTACACTTAGAAAATTTTCAACAGGAATTTCCTCTCCTTAAAACTACTGCGTGATAATGCTAATACTACAAATAATAATATGAAAATAATTGCCCGTTAATGAACAAGATTATGTCAGCTGGCTTGGTATCGCTACCTGTACGGTAAAAATGATGATCCGACGTTCGCCACCGCGATAAATCATGATAAAGGGTGCTACGAGCGAAAGCTCTCGTTCCGTCGTGATCCACGAGTGCACGCCAACAATTTTTTGCCAGAATTTTTCCAGGCAGAGGATACATTTTTTTTTTTTTTTACGAAATCATCACGACCTCTGTTTACTATTTTTCACGTTTCCTGTGTATATTCGATATCATGATATTAACCCGTTCAAGGTAAAGCACCCAATACTTGAACACGTTTCAAGATATTAGGTGCAGAAATGAATTATGTCGAAATTAATTTCATTACATTCAATCGTATGTGACTATAGTTTAAGTAAAAATATTTATTCGACATTTTGTTACATCAGATTTGATGACGTTAAAAATTGTGTACTTAATCATTATTAATCACTAGACTGCGGATCGAACCTAAATAGGAATTTATTTTATTCTGCAAATATTATAACGTGAACTTTACTTTCAATCTTTTTTATATTCTTGCATATTGTTTGCATTTTGTAGATTTTTGCGCATTCAAAATTTCCTATAAATGCATAAATATCCGCAGTCTATCGATCACGTATTAAATATTAACGTATTTTGCTGTTCAGCAGAAATCACATCGTATAATCACGTATAACTTTCACTTGCAAAAAGCATTTATTAATGTTCAAATGTTTGAATCAGTATATTTATAGCAAATATTTTCAAACGATACCAGTGTAATGAAATTGTCCAAGTATCGGTCCAATTTTACGGCGTATTCAAGTATCGGGTCTTTTACCTCGTGCCCTGCATTTAGTGGCGTACGTGTCCGAGCATTCGAGACTCGCGACAGAAGTCAATCTAGGACACAAAAACAGTGAGAAAAGTGCATACGATCGCATGCCCTATTCGACCTTCTTTTTGAGTTATAGCTATTTGTGTACTCGACGATTCCTAACGCAACACGCCGTAGTCGGAGACATAGAATATTCATGATTCTTTCAAAATTAATCACAGAGAACGTACATGTAAGAAAAATTAATGCTTCCGTTACATGAACGCGTTATTCGACGAGTACAAACAAATATATTTATTTCTCCTGGAACGTACGTGTCCAGTTTTAGCGTTTTCGCGAAAAGTTTATTTAAAGATTCGACGATACGACGAAAGACGAAGGAATCGATACCGACAGACAGAACCGATATCGTCGAGTTATCGGCCGGTCTGTTCCCTATCGCGAGCAGTTTTCTTCCCTTATAAATTGGAAACAAAGTGCACCGCGGCGGATTCTCTTTCTCTGTATCGTATGCCGCGCGTACCGATACCGGTCAATTTGCGATGCAGATGATTTTCGAAACGATCGCAAACGCTTCATCTCTGTCTATCTTGCGGCCGACGGATGTCCTCGAGTTACGTATTTCCATCACCAGAGATCTCAATGTCGCGATTCTTTGCTTTCGAGCATGACGCACCTGTTCTGAATACTATTCAATTGTCGAAACCGTCACCAAATCCACAAACGTATCGTCTTATCTCGATTTCGAGTGGAATTTTAATTTTAGAATACTCGTTCAGCGTTGTTTTCGTTGATACGATCCGGTTTGTTAATGAAACCTTGAGTCCGTCGCTCTTATTATTATTATTTATTATTTATCGAGTTCTTGGGCACAATTAAAATTTTAAACTGTCATTTTAACGAATTTCACCTACTCTTATTGGGTCACTTTCAATATCTCTAGATAATGCAAATATTATATTAAATTTCATTTAAAAAAAAAAACAAATAGATTATTATTGTTAATAGCTAATAGAAAAATTGGTTTAAATTGATTCTTTTCGGTTAAACATAATTTTTTTTTTTATACGGAAACGAGGAAACGATTAGACATAGGAATATATATTCATGAAATAAACTGAAATTAGAAAAGTCTTTTAGAAAATTCTCAAACATTGTTTGTTTGCCATATCTCGATTGCCACGTTATCTTTAAATAAATCAAGTGTGGAAATAGCTTCGATAGTAACGCTTGCAGGAGTTCTAGGTATTAATTTTATTATTATTATTTTTCTTTTTTTTTTAGTAAAAAGCTTAAGAGCGTAATTAAAAGATTAAAATGTGAGCAAAAACATAAGAGGTAAACGTTACTTTGTCGATTGATAAGATTAAAAGTGAAAGCTTTCCGTGTGTCACAGAGTTTAGAATCGATAAATCGTCATTAATTTATAAGATAAACGCGGACGTGCTTGACGTTGATTATTAACGTGTGGAATACGATGGTGATTGCATCTGAAAATGGAAATGAAGAAACGTCGAGGAATTTTTACGCGGGAAATTTAAAATTGGTTGTTCGGTTGTTACAAGTTGAGTATGGTTTTTCTCTATCTGTTTGCGAGCGTGATGGTATGTAGTACGTATGAAACATTTAATATAAATGTTCTACACAGTTTCACGCTACAGATATCTCTTCTCTTATAAATTGTCGTCGTCGTCAAACATTAAATATTAACGGAGGAATGCGTTGAAATTGAAGCATTTCTTTACAAATTTTTTAAAGATAATATATTAAGCAAATGTTTATGAGATTTTCACCGAGGAATGGAGAAATTAATAACGAAGGTCAGGTCTTAAAGAAAACAAATCTGGACGGGATTGCTGAATTTCGTTTAGGTTGCCAAACTAAATACTAACGCAAATGTTAGATTATACTGGAATTTCACGATTGTATAAGAACAATGTTTTAGCTTCATAAATAAATACTTTCGCGAGTACCGTCTGGCACTGAAAGTAAATATACATACAGTCAGTGTAAGAAGTATTCGCACGGTAAATAATTTAAAATAAATGCTTCCTGTACAAATACTTCTTACACCGACTGTATGTATATTTAAACAATATATACTGGGTCTGTTTTCAAACGACGATTGAATTACAGACAAACATCCAACCGATACGCAAGGAAGTAAGCAGTACTAATGTAATTTCAACCTTGTTATCGAATGCTGAAAAACAATACCGTGAAAATTCGCCTCGTGAAAACAGCTCGTAATCGCGGTTAATTCAACGTATTCTGTGCTCGAACCGAGTCCCGTTGGCGGAGCTTTACCTTTTTCAGGCAATTCGACGCTGGAGGTCAAACAGTGAATCATGCACGAATAATAGAAACAATAGCAACGTCGGGGACCTTAGCGTCCTCTTCGTCGTGCGAACTCGGCGTCGCTCGGCGACGAACTATTTAAATCTGTTTTTCAGCGCTATTAACCGTATTGTTATCGCATAAAGGAGCTCGGGTGAGGACTCGAGGTCGTTCCGTCGGTCATTTCACGACAGACGTACACAATGCAGAAACGTCTTGGGGAACGGCTCCCGCAGCTTTTGTCCCTTTCCTTACCACGGAAATTCTGCTTTTCTACCTGACAACGATCAACGAATGTTACGCTTGCTCGTTAGTGCTTTGTGAACGTGATTCGCCAATATTACGGTGTATACCGTGAAACGTTACGCGTTTTCAAGCTTTAACTTAACATGCGACGACTAGGACTTCGGTGGCGAGAAGAGAAGTGGTAAGACCTGGAAGCAACCCGGTGCGAACTTGGAATACATGTTAGGTACTTGTAATATTGGTCGAAAGGTTCCTTCGGTTTACTAACTTCAATTCGGCTGTTCATTGCTTAACCTCCTGTGGAACGAATTTTTGTATGGATCCTCCTTTCTTTTCTCGTTTAATCGAATATACACGAACCAAGGTATGATTTATGTGTAAAACGGTATTTTCAATATTAAAGCAAACGTATGTACACATACGTGTCAATACCTCTCACGAGGTTCGAGTCAGCCGACAATTTTAAAATTGATTTGTCCCATTTTCATCTTTTTCGCCTTTTGCAAAAATCGCTAATTGGAAAGAAACCCTTCAGACCTGGTGCAATATGCATTAACTTCCAGATTATTTTTAAAAATAAATAACAGGTTCAACATTGCGAATGATTGACAATTTATAATGTCAATTTAATTTTGATCACACGAACACGATATGTTATTTGCGACAAAACGTTACAATAACACGAGGAGGACTTTATACATATACCGTAGCATATTCTTAACACTACTTTTTGTCATGGTAACCGATACTTTGTTATCTATTACTAAGAACGAGATAGCATTGTATGCTCCCATCATTACGTGAATTATAAAATATTATATAAGTATTAATTAGAAAACGATTCTACTAGATACAACAAATGTTGCATAATACTAATGTTACCAAACTTAAAAGAAAAAAGAATTTAATTTAATTATACGTCCAACCACTACCAGTTATTAAAGTGTCGAATTTATTTTGATACAAAAGTGAATTTTCTATTTTCTTTTTCAACAAAATTTCTTGAAAATGAATTAATTTCCGCACCTTATAATTGTCAAATAGATTCATACTCTCTTAGAAGAACAAAAATAATCAAAATTTGTCAGCTACTGAACTTCGTACATACAGATAAATTGTAACGATTGTCAGGTCGAGACTTATACGTATACATACATAGATGTATTTCAATGGAAATCAGATTGACAACATAGAAGGTTGGTAAATTAACCCAACAAAAGTAACGAGTTAATATATTTATTTAAATTATCGGTTATAAATAGACTACTGATTTTGATGCACTTATAAAATATTTCAACGTGCAAAAATACACACCGTATGCAATAATCTGCAAAAATATTCAAAGTAAATTTCACATTATAATATCTGCGGAGTAAAATGAATTGTTATTTATGTTCAATTTGTCTGTGTATGTTTGCAAAGATTTTCTTTCGCATAAGAGTAAGTCTAGGTATAAACGATTCAACGTAAAAGTACGGAATTAATTTCTGTTAATTCGATTACATCACGAAACTGTGCTATGGTAAATAAGAGGGAGCAAAGTAAACTAAAATCCGCAACATGTTCTGGGAACACCCTGATGTTTACGGTCGTCGGTCGTTACTGGCCATTTCGTAATAGTCATGCGTCACGTTATACCACGCTCTGATCCTAAAGTTGAAGTCAATTACCAAGCGAAGCATGAAATCTGTCAGCGAGAGTGTACAAGTTACACACGGAGAGAAAAAAAAAAGAAGAATGAATTCCGCATGCTACTGTCGTGAATTCCGTTACCGGATCGGATTAGGTTTTTCTATTCGCAATTTGCATATTCACGACGAAGCAGATGATTGTGGGTTACTTGTTATTAGCGTAATTACTGTAATTGATCTCGTTATGATCACAGATCGCTTGACCCTTGATGTTAATTTTTTTTTTTTTGTTTCTTTATTTTTCTTTAGGAAACCGATAGGATAATGTTCGAATTGATTCGTTCGTTTTCTTTTTCTTTACACAGGCAATTAATCGATATTGACAGAATAGACAAAGATTATCTTTGACGCGTGACACATGAAGAAAATATGCGATTTATTACGATCACGCATCGAATTGTTTTTATATATTTGTGTATGTGTTACGGTAGCTGTCATGTAATTGCATCGTATTATGGAAGGAGTGTTTATTGTTCGAAATAATTAGTAGACCTAGTAAAGAATATAAACCTAATATTAAAATATTAAAAGCATCAGCTTTCAATAATTACACTCCACATTATTAAACGATAGTAATTAAATAACGACCCGAACACAGGTCACGAAAGAAACTTTTGGGACAATCTGATATTTAACAAAAAGGAAGGGGGGGAGGGGCAAATATCCTAGTCATCCTTGTCATGTACACGTTCGTTTCGTGCATCATCGTTGCCACAAAGTGCATTGTTATTGTCACGGAGAAAGTAGCTGACGTAAACCGCTTAAACCGATCGTCCCCTTGTTCCTCGAACGGGTTCGCGATTCAACCCGAGCTTCTGCTCGACGTCGGCGCAACAGCTGTAAGCTGGCCAAGACTTTCCAGCAGGAAATGTCGGATCCTCGCTTATCGTCTTCCCTTCCGTCGTTGAAACGTAATTTTTCTCCCGGCTCCCCGCTTTCGTGGTTCTTCTTTTCTTTTTCTTTTTTTTCTTCTTTCTTTTTTCTAATTAAAAGCGTCGAGGTCCCGCGATCCCTCTCGTTAATTAAATGTGAGAAATCGTTGGCTGGCGGTAAGCGAATTATCAGCGACTGCTACCGGCGTTACTAGACACCTCGTTATCTGCGCGGGTAAGACGATTTCGAATGTAAACGTCGTGGATAGGATGTTGATTCGGTGTCAAACAATTAGTGGCCAGCGAGATACGTATCTACCGCGGGGAGTGGAGGGGCCATGACTCATTATACAGAACCGTGGGAATAAAAACTACGTCCTCCGAGCCGTCTCATATTTTAACGCTACGTTAGGAACACCTCGGAATGAATGAAACGGAATTTGGATCGATCGCGATTCTTTCCACCGCTGTGATTACTAGACTGCGGATTTTATTCGTTCAGGGTACGAGCTGATGTATTAGGTTGTCCAGAGAGTTCGTGTCAATTTCTAAGAAACATTCAAAAACACGTTTGAATTTTGATACGTCGAAGAATACTCCGAGATGTGCTCAAGTACCGGGTATTTTACTTTACGCCGTTTCGCGGCAGCGTTTTTCCGTAATCGAATTACGAGCTCGCGGTCGTCTCAGAATTCGGTTGCCAGGTAGCCAAAAGTCCCGGGGATCAACGTTTTTACCGTAGAATGCACGCGCCGGTGATTTTCTTTTCTGAATTCTTTCCCCTCCGCCCCCTCCCGGCCACGGGGGAAATCCTTTTGGACTTTTTCGTCGTCCCCGATACGAGGTATACGATTCGACCTCTCCCGGGTGATTGTCCTCGCCACAGATTCTTTCTTATCCAACCGTGTTCTCTCTCTCTCTCTCTCTCTCTCTCTCTCTCTCTCTCTCTCTCTCTCCATCTCTCTCTCCTTTCCACCCTTCCCCCTCTCTCCGTCCCGTCCGCAACCCGGTGTGTTCTCGTGTTCCCCCGTCGTGTCCTTACATTCTTCGGCTACACGACGTCGGGTCAAGAAGAGAGTGTCGACATGTGGCGAGATTATTATCGCACACGTAACCGTACCGTAATACTTAATTATCTTGTCCCGGGGTCCGCGAGAGCGTTTAAATTATCTCAACGGCGCGCTTGCACGAGAAGAGGAAAGAAAAAGATACAAAAAAAAAAAAACAATGTGTGTGTTTATCCTCCGCCTGGGAGCAATTAGTGACATTCAACGATACGCATTATCCGACGCGAGCGACCTCTGTCTTTTCCTCTGCACGCGCGCGGCCGGCGACCAGTGGAAAATGATTTACCGCCGGATGATTATACATTTCGCGTTTCATTTGCGACGCGAGCATGTAATACGTGTCGCGGCACGTACGACGAATTACGCTGCCGAGGGAGTAATTGCGGGACGATGTGAAAACGGGCGCAGCGAGTATTTCGTACGGATCGCGGCATTTCCTGTCGAACGTAGCAGAGAATTTCTCGTTCGATCTTCGTGGAACGGACGCGATTGCGGGCGGTCCTGTTATTGGGATTTCTGGCGTTTTAACTATTCGTGGATCGAACTATTAGGTTGTCCCAAAAGTTTCTTCTGTTTCGTTAATAGGTAATACATGCACAATATTTTATATCCAACGTTGGATTATTGAATTGCGTACGATTCATTTTGCTTCGTTACTGTTACAATCATTAACATCTAAGAAATTAGGTTGTCTATTTATGTAAACACTGGTACACGAAGTAACCGAGTGCACATTGCGAAAGAAACTTTTGGGACAACCTAAGAAGGCAGAAAAAATATTAGGTTGTCCCAAAAATTTCTTTCGCAATGTGCACTCGGTTACTTCGTGTACCAGTGTTATAGCGCGATTAAGTGTCACCCCGTATTCGAGAAAGGAAAACAATGTCCACAACCTAATATTTTTTCTGCCTTCTTAGGTTGTCCCAAAAGTTTCTTTCGCAATGTGCACTCGGTAATGTAATATAAATCATACAAATATTGCGTGCGGAGTATATATGATAGCCTGGAACCTTCTGATATTTAGTTTAGGCATTATCGCTCCGTAACAGTTTAGCTGCCTCACCCTGTATATAAATTTATATTTATAGAGCTTCCAAACTTTGGCAACTTCATGGAAAGATAAAATCACGCGAGTGGGCGATCCTCTAATTATTTTGAGCGGGGTATTTAAAGGAGAACGACTTCTATCCGCGTTACATGTGTCCGCAAACATTTATGAATGACCTGAAAATACACACGGCTGAGAATATATTTAACCCTGTACGCGAAGCTTCGCAAGCTTTCTAAGTGGACATTGTTTTCCTTTCTCGAATACGGGGTGACACTTAATCGCGCTATAACACGCCGTAGAACGATTCTACAACACAACACGATGTAAACAAAGTGATGTAAACAAAGAATATTGTTTCGAAAAATTATATGAACATAGAGATTTGCTTTGAAATATTCTATATACGTATACGAGAAATATCTGATATTAATTAGTATCGTGTCTTCTCTTCCACTATCGAGCAATGCCTGAGAAAATGATACGAAGATAGGATATTGTTTAAAAATATTATAAATTCGTAGAATATTCTGTGAAAGAAATGTTGTGGATAATTGTATATTGTTCGAAAAAAATGGTTTGGACGTTCAAGAGTATTCCGAGAATTACGACTAGCAATCTGACTTGATCTAATCTGATGCTTAGTAATATTTTATTTTCTCTTTCGCTATCGATAAAGCAAACTATTGTTTAACCTTCTGTGACTGGTATCTAGTGGTCTTATCTGAAGCGATTAAGGCCCAAAATGATTAAACACGCTTCTGTTGAAGTGGCTGACACGCCTAAGCGTATCTATTCTCGTTTTTCTTTAAGTATCGATCATCAATTAGGATACCGTAGCTCTGTTCAAACACGTTAGATTTCACGCGACTAATAAATAAATTTCTTTAAATAAGAGCCTTCTTATCGATCGTCTATATATTAGTATAAAGTCAACCGTGAAAAATAGATACGGTGTACGTTTTATTGAAGCAATCAGACGGTACTTATGTTAATGCCAGATCAATTTGATTGCGAACTGCAAAATCAGTACGAAACATTACCGATAAACCACAAGTATGATTGATAATTGAAATTCTTTTTGAATTTTCATTGATACTGCAATGATTATATGCGAGAAATAAATTTCTAGTAACTTCTTGAAATTAAAATGAAACGTACGTTAACTCACTTGTCGTCACTTTTATATCGAAAATCTTTACAACAAACGTGATCGGAAATTTAATTTTGAAACTTTTTCGCTCCGTACAAATTTTAGGTAAAATTGATAGTAACGGAGGTATCGACACTTTTTCCGGAAATTGTGCTTTGGGAAGGACGGCAACAATAAACCTTAATTAACTCGCTTATCATTACTCGCACAATAAAAATCCATGTAACCAAAGTTATTGGAAATTCAATTTTAATACTTTTTCGTTGCACGCAAATTTTAGCTAAAATTGATAGTAACGGAGATATTGGTAGCTCGTGCGAGAATTGCGTTTTAGAAAGGCCGGCAATCATAAAGTGTAATTAACTCGCTTATTGTCACTTTTACAATGAAAACACTTATGACAAAAGTGATTGGAAATTTAATTTTGAAACTTTCTCGTTTCGCACAAATTTTAATTAAAATACAACAAAAAGGTTTGGAAATTAAATTTTGAAATTTTGTTTATTTCACATAAATTTTTGATACTGTTGACAGTATTTGTGTACCACGGAATAAAACAATAAACGTTGCGAATCGGGAACAAAATTGATCTTTTTTTTTTCTTTTTTTTTTTTTAAATGTATTTCCTGGGCTTAGATTGATCCAGGGATAGCCACGTGAGTGTTGAAAGTAGGACGACCGTTTGTAATTGATTGGGCTAAAAACGCGCAACGATAATCCCTCTTTCTGTTCCTCTGGTTCCGTGAATAGCGACGTCGAACGAATTTGTCGTTACACGTCACATTGGGCGACGGACATTAATTACGTTAGGGTAAACTCGTCGTGTTCAGAACTAACCGACCGTATCCCGTATATTGCGATATCCGACCGTACTGATTAGTTGCAACCATTCTACACGGTGTCCCGGTCAAAGCAAATCGCATTACTATTCACGACATTTTAATTGAACTTAACTATGATCAACATATTAAGAAACATATTAAACAAGCAACTATTACTATTACTTGCAACAATAAACCTTAATTAACTCGCTTATCATTACTCGCACAATAAAAATCCATGTAACCAAAGTTATTGGAAATTCAATTTTAATACAACATTACTATTGACGATTGTTCTTGCAACATTACTATTCACGACATTTTAATTGAACTTAACTATGATCAACATATTAAGAAACATATTAAACAAGCAAGAATAATTTAACATTCTCAGCTAATTATTTTCCTTATATAATTAAGAAATAATGTTCGCATTAATTACGTATTATTTAGTCATAATCGTTAAGTCACATTTCTTACATTCATATCCTTAAATTTCTTGATCTATCCGAATGTAAAATACTTTACATATATGTAAATGTATTAATATAATATCAAGTGTCACATCTTCCATTTGAGAGAAACATATGTTCTTGGTAAGAAAGACTAACGATTACATGAAGAGTCAAGCTTAGGTCATAAGTCGCGTAGACAATATTGTGTAAGTGGGTCTCCTTATTGGATTGGATACCTCGATAATTGCATAAATCTTTGCAGGGATGTTCTGCTCCGCTTTTCCGCAACCATAGGAGTGTAGTGTGGTGTTTCGCAACGAAGAAAAATTCTTAGCCTCCTTCCAGAAAACAATCAAATTCCTATTCGTTTAACATCATTTCCAACTATTTAAAACAAATATATTTATGACTAAGCAATTTGTATCCGAGTCAATGAAACTATGACAATTTTCTCCTTCGCATTAATATAGTTTAAAAAAAAAAAAAATACGGAAACACATTCCTTTTCATCGATAACCTACGGTTGATGATACTTGATCAATAAGTTGATGTATAATACATATTTGTCCTTTGTAAAAAATATGCTCTTCGAGCCTAGATAAATATTCAAATTTTAAAGAGAAAAAAAACAGACTGCCATGAATACTGTCTGAATAAAAAATTCATAAAAAAAATCCATTAATGCTCTAGTTTCGCAGAAGTCTCTTCCGACGGAATCGAAGTCACTCCATTATTGTCGCATAACTCATATTTCTTCGATTCTATTTCAATCGTATTTCGAAACGATACGATACGAAATCAATAAAAAAAAGAGATAGAAAGACAATATAGTAAACACAAATGTTATTCAAATTTTTATTTCTCACGGCTGACGAGAAATTGTTAGATTTTGTCGAGAAGCAAGCTCAGCCTGCTGCCAAATATTATTTATATTTGAATATTAATGTCATCGATCGATCAAACTTTTGTTTGTTCCAACTATTCCAAAGTTAGAGGAACACAGGAATCCATTTGTAACGGAACACCCTGTAGAGAGGTTCTCTTTCCTCTTTCAGTCCCGGCGCGCGATGAAATCGTTGAAATCGTCGCCACTTGATAATTAACAGCCACTTACGGGCTTAGAGCGAGGTCAGTGTCACGTCGCGGTGCCGAACTCGCTCGGTTACGTAAGAATCGTCTTCTCGCGAGACCGATTCTACACGGTGTATTATTTACAATGGTACTCGCTCCTATCCGTTCCGCGATGATTTCATTGTTTACATCAGTGTTCCCCAACCTCCTTTGGCCCGCGGCCTAATTCACCGTACTTTTTCGTCTCTGTGCTTCCAACCCCCCAAATCGATTCTTTCGAGATACCACCTTATAGAGATCAACGAGCCAATATTTTGCACACCTCCCTCCACCTCCAATAAACACGTTGCGATGTCGGTACAGATGAACGCGATATGGTTTCCGTTGTGAACCACTGGTTTCGCGCCACGCGCTGTTTGCACGGATCGAATTCACGTACGGAAGCGGTATTTTGTTTCGCAAACCTGTTTCATTGTCTCACACCGCGACGATTTCATGCGAAGGGAATGAATTCGCCAATCAAGCTCGTGATTGGAAACAGTGAGCGTTACGCGCGCTGATTACGGGGGCGTTGATTGTCTGGGCGCGTGATCGGTTCTTCTACCCGAGATATGGAAGCAATTTTTTTTGTTGGAGTATAATTGGACAGAGAGTAGGCCTATTAACGGGTATCCGTTCGGGTAAGGTGTTTTCTTTGGTTGGGTAACAAGCGATCATTAATCACGTTCACTTAGTAATCGTGATTAATGAGTAAAATCAGTAATCACGGATAATGGCTAATGAGTAATCACCGGTCGTGATTAATGCTTAATAAATCGCCTCTGTACTTTAATTGATGATTTTATAAGTACAACGCCTAAGGTCGTCGTTGCAACTGCCAATCTATCGGCTACGGTATTACAGCAATGGATACACGTGTAATTTAAAAGAGCATCGGTTACGTTGAAATCTTGGAAAATGAGAAACGCTGTTTGCTTATATATTTGTTAATAATTGCCTAAATATTTGCCACTTCCAGGACAAACAACGCTTGCTTAACATTTTTTTTTTTTAATTATCGAATTCGAATCCGAAGGACACGCTACACAAATATTGTCGAAAAAGAGACCTAAACCTAAACCATTGAGAGAAAAATATAATACAAAGGACAAATATCCTAAACCACAGCGAACATCATCCATTTCTGTTTCCCTATTTTGTAATTCAGAAAGTAGTATTCGTCCCACCAAAAGTTGTCTTTTATTCGTTATTCGTACTCGCATATGAATTAGAATTTTGCTCGACTCCGCTGTCAACGCTTGAATTTCGAAATTCCGATTACTTCGAATCGAACCGGCCCACGGGAGAACACCGCGCCCCGTTCGTTTCTACTCGTTCGCGTCGAAGGAAGCTCTTCTCCGTCGCAGCCGGTGCTCGCGGACGATCCGCGTAACGAAAGAAGCCACGAGGTCGCGATAAATCAAAAAAGGCCTCGCGGCCGAGAGACAGGAGGAGGCGACTCGGGGAGTCTGAATGAGCAAGGTTCGTTGCACGAGCATGTAATTTCGACTCGGAGCTGGATATATCGTCGGATTACCGCGAGAGCTCTCCCGGTGTCGTTAGCCGTACCGAGAGAGTGAGGTCAGCATCGCCGCGCCACTCGATAAATCAGCTCGGCCGCAGTTGTGCCAACGGAGATGCCTGAATTCTGCCACGTGATCCGTCGACAGACAGCCCGAGCCGCAAATCGGTGCTCGCGATTATCTACACACTTGCCGAATCTTTCCCTATTTCGGTACACGAACGTTTTTGCCGATTCAAATATTTTCGGTGTGTAATTCGAATATTATTTTGACTATGTCTATAGTTAACAGTGCTTTACATCGTGAAAACTGAACAAATTAATTCTGAAAGTGGAGTGTCGAAGAAAATGAATTTGAATTACGGGAACCTCGTTGAAGTTGCAAAAACAAATATCGCGATAAATGTTTGGTTATATGGTTTCCACTAGTCTGTAAACAAAATTTAATCACAGTAATTTTGAAGAGTATCAGTCCAGCAATCAACCAACGTGTTACAGGGGGTCGCTCGTGTGGCAATCGAATGCGAGTAATTTTCCATGTAAAATTTGGAAAATATTGATTTTTATATGGTTTTCAACGATGATTGGTTAAAAATTGAATTTGGACACTGAATTTTTCTCAGACACGAAGTCATCTTCGCCACTATCTTTTTCTTTAGCGTAAACAAATCAAAATTAAAATTTTCGTATTCCTCGTTATATAGTCAGTTTTATGAATATTCGTAGTCTTTATGCCTATTGAAGAAATTTATCTACATTAAACGATAGCTTCGATGTTTCCAAACAAGTTTTTCATTATAAATATATATACGCGAATGAAAAATTTGTAAACGAGTTCAAACATTACTCTAATTGCCAGGACATTTTTGTATCTCGCAAATACGGGCGCTTTCAAACAAGGTCGTGTCCCGAAACCATTTTCATCGGAAAAGCATCGTCAATGTATTGACGATACACACGTGGAAGCTACAGTGAGAGATGTAAAGGTTTTTAGGTTGCATTAATTCCTGTCACAATATCGCAGATGCGGCACTGGTTTGAAGTTCGGTGACCGAATTCAAACGTCACTGTTTCAATAATGATATTTAATAATATTTTTTAGGTAATATTTATTAGGTGTAGAAATTAATACTGTACGTCTGTGTTCAATCACTTATAACTAGTTTAAACAAATATACTTGTCATTTTGGTACATTAAAGTATCAACCTTATAAATTCTCGATCTGAACTCTGTTACATTTCTAAGATAATAAAAACTAAAAAAAAAAAAAATGGACGAATAGAAAGAAGAAATATATAACAATATTTAATTGTCATTTCTTTGTTCACAGATGAGAATAGTGTAAATATCGCAAATAGATTGTGTAAAATAATAAAATAAAAGTCTTTGTTCACAGAGCAACGAAATATTGTTTATCTATTTGGTCAATTACAAAACAATATACGATAAGTCTTATGTACATATACACAAAGTATAAATACAAATTGTAACGAAGATCAGACCAAGAACTTAAAAAGTTGGTAATTTAACATATAATAAAACACACAATGACGAATAAATATTTCTACTTAAACCAGAGTTATATATGATTGAATATAAAAACACAGAATGAATTTCTACAGTTGATAAATAATAATATCCGTTCTAGCGATATTTGAAGTTTATTCCCAGCATACGAATATCTGTAAAATATTCGGATAGTCGCAGTACTATTCGCAATCTGCCAGCCCTATCCGCAATCTGCCAGCCATGCCGGAATCGTCGCCCCGGTGAAAATCGACCGCAAGTTTCGACGATGGTCGCGGGACAGCACATCGCAGGCGAAACTGACTCGCGACCCATTTCTCTCTCTTCCCCTCCTTTCCCCTGCTCGCATCTACCCCCTCCGCGAACGCATCTCTTTCGCTCCGCAGCGGACGCAGTTTTTCTCGCGTTCATAACCGCAACGGGACCGTCGTGAACCTTGACACCCGCCGCGAAACATTGTTGTTTCTACACTTGTAGCGTGGACGGGCCGAATTTTGTTCTTTTTACACGGAATGTCGCGCAACGAGCGATGGTGGCGCTTCCACCCGTAAAAACGAATCGAAAGTTCGTAACAACGTTCTTTTCTCCCCGACGGGGCTTGATTTCCGACGAAGTTCGATTTTTTCAAAGTATATCTCCACGCTCGGTCGGTAAAGGTTGATTCATGCGCCTCAGCGATGTCGCAGCTTACGTCTAAAATAATTATGCACAATAATTCGTTCGTGACTCGTTTGGTTCTAATATACGAATCTATATACGAATCTATGTAAGGAAAATTTCTTTATAATGTAATGGATGCAATTTAGGAAAGAAAAAATAAAAGAAAGACACCATAAAGAGCTTACATCGAAGATAAGAAAAAGGGTACCGCTGCGAGCATCCACGTAAGTGGCGCCAAGGCCACTTGGTGGCTAAACCAGGCAACCTGGCTTCGTACAATTCGAACGAAATTAACAGTCTCTAGACGAACGCTGATTATTAGTTCAATTTATATGTTACACGTAGAAACACTTGTTCGATTTTACCGTTAATTACGAACCAGCCCCGTATTTTCCTTTATGAAATTGAAAATCCGTGCGATTTGTGTCCGTCGCGTTGGCAGTGTTACCCGTTCGATCGACCTGGTAATCGAATGAGCGACAGCATGGCGGTAAACGAGGATTTTTAATTGGATTACGGTTCAGGATGAAATATCGACGATCACGGGAAAGTCGATGGACGATTAACCGTCGAATGGAGATGGTAATTGGTTTTAATATTTTGAAGGAAAATGGAGGCGCAAAAAGGGTGGACCACGCACCCGGATCATAGCCGTGCCTCAAGCCTGTTCGTAATGCTCGATTGGTGTAACGGGCGAAACTCGAAAGCAACGCGTAAATCAATTGATTAACGACGAAATGATTTGATCGTTGATTAAATTATAAGAGCACGCCCGTGATATATCGAATATTAGCAAGCGCGTAACGAGAATATTTATTTATTTCGTTAATTATAAAGGGTGTTTTGTTTAAATCGGAATGATTAAATATCTCGCGAGGGGATGAAGCTATCAACTGAATGTTTATAAAAAAGTTATTTTGTTGTAAGTAAAGTAGCTGGGGATATTTGAAAAGTAAATTAATTTTTTTTTAAAATGGAACAATGTATATTTTTTTAGTGTTATAAAATTACACTGTATCATAATTATATTATACTTATAATATTGTTGCATCTTTTACTTGTTAGTATGAACGCGTACTATTATTTAAAATGGCGAAAACGTTAAGGTAACTTGTTTTCAACGGACCACCTTGTATATCGTTTCTCGTGAATCCATAATTCTCGGTAAATTAAAACATCGATACACCAAGCACGGTTGAGCGATAATGCTCTTAATTAAATACAAACGCTGGCCGGCGTTGCGTGAAGATTTGCATTAAATTTTTATCGCGTTCTATCGGCTCGAGGATAAAGGTGGGGGGGGTTCATTTTCGGATAGGTGTCGAATAGATAAATTTTAAAACGATTTGTACCGCTCGTTACACCCGTGTGAAATTTATGAACATTTTCTAATAACAAATACAACGCACGTTTTGCGTTCATTAATTTTTAAACGATTCATCTGTTCAGGCTTTAATACGTTTCCTATGAAAATTAATTAATTTCTTTGAATGGCAAATATTTGATTCTACCGTTTTATATCAAAAACCAGATTTCTCTGGTCTAAATTTTTATTTATCAACGAACATATTTTTTTTACATCGGCTGATATTCATATTTAAGGGCTAAAGAGTACCCTCGAAGTTGCGAATGAAAACCTATTTAATGAAATTTTTCAAAAACTAACGGAGTTAGAAAAAAAAGTGTTAATTATAAATACAGTAGCGCCACCTATGTCTTAGTAACATTTCTATTCAGACCATATAATTGTTCGTTAACAACCAAACTTTTATCATATTTAACATTATTTTCCTGTCTCCGTCAGTTCTTGAGAAATTTCATTAAACTGGTATTTCGTTCACCCTTTGAACACGAATGAAAAAAATACGTGTCAGGAATTTTTCTAATTCCTTATCTGTGTACCAGATTTCATTAGAATCGACGTGTTACATTTGGGCAGTGTTCCTTGAAGCTTGTATGCGGTAACCTTGAAACACGAGCCGCGTGCATTTTCAGTTGAACCGAGCGATGTTTATTCTCATAATTGTTACAGTATTTGTCTTGCCGCGGGAACACCTTAGATAAAGTAAGCCAACACTTTTTGTCCGGGACTTGCGAATGTTGTCTTTGCACACAGCCGGAAGCGAAAAGGAAAAAAAAACGGGGGAATCGTATATAGAGGGTTCCGTGCGTTTGCGAATCGATACGAAAGACGACAAAAGGGACGTGTATCGATGATGAACGAAACAGGCTCGTGCACCTGCACAACAAGTTGACCTAATTTTCGTTATAATTTGACACGCGACAAGGCGAACACTTTACTTTCAGTTCCCGCGGCGTGTCTTGGAGATTAATTGGTCTCGTTAATCGCGTCGGAACCGAATTAAAATAACCCGTTACGAAATCGATATCCAACGATTTTATATCGGGCGTAGAAATTAATTCCGTGCCCCCGCATTCAATTCATCATAACTCTACGCGGATATTTTCGTGATTTTCGTACATTAAAGCGCGAACCTTCCAAATCCTTAATCCGATCTTTATAGAAGTCTCCAAGGAGACCTTTTAATTAGCTTTTACTATGAAAAATTTTACAAGACATTTGTTTCTACTCTTTCCATTTATTTTAAATATACATGTGTTACAACGTAACTTATTTCTAAATAACATAAGAATAATTTGTTTTTTACGACGTCGTAGTACAAAATGTATAACGATAAAGGAAATAGAAAGTGTTCACGAATTCGGGAAAAAGCCTGCAAACAATATGTAGAACGATACGTAGAATAAGTAATTTATTATATACTAAGAACCATGGTAAACTTCTGAACAAGCAGTATGATCGATTCGTTTTTTTCTTTTCCTTTTAAGATTCGCTAAAGTCCAATTATTGTCATGCGGAAGCAATCGCGGCCAGCATTATCCACAATAAACGTTGCACGCCGGAGCTAATGGCGGCACTTACTCACAAATCAGCGAAATTACGTGCACCTTCGAAACCCGTGCGTAATAATTGTCCGCCGAACGTGACGGCCAGTAAACCATGCAAATCAGTGGAAAATATTTACGTACGAAAATAATCTAACAAGTCGTGGCCCCATAGATGGTCGGTTTATCGCTGCAATTTACACCACTGTAAATCTTCTTACCACCGACACCGAGTTTTCTTTTTTTTTTTCTTTCCTTTTCTTTATCGCACGTCCACTGCCCTCTTTTTCCACGTTTCTCGCCACTTTCTCCCTCTGTCTTGTTTTCACGGAACTAAATTCTCCTCATCGGTCGCTCGGACTGACTAGACGAAGCTAGAGAGCCTCTAAGTCAGTCACGAAATAACGTTGGTCGATTCTGATTGGTCGTCGCCATTTTTCAGCTGAATAATAGATATAGTCACACTTTGGTCACAGTTTACAAGCGTTTACAATTTAACACGTTTCGGCTGACAGATTAAAACTAGCGAAAATTTCTCCAAGTTTAAATTTCGTCACGGGACTGTTCAAGATCAGATAATTTAACATTTTTAAATTGATTTTCGCGAAATTATTTTTTATAGCTGGAAACATAATCTCGACGTTATTTCGTGACTCGGATTAGAGGGTCTCTCTTTGACTATATAAGTTATACATGTACATATACAGGGTGTCCCAAAAATGTTGGAACACCTTGAAAGAGGTGATTCGGGAGGTGATTTGAAACAACTTTTTCCTTAGCGAAAATGTTGTCAGAGGCTTCGTTATGGAGATATTAACGGAAAACACTGACCAATCAGAGCGCGCGGATACCGTTGGAGCGGCCGCGGTAGCGTATGAGCGCAGCCGCCTAGCGCGTAGTCTTCGCTACCGCGGCCGCTCCAACGGTATCCGCGCGCTCTGATTGGTCAGTGTTTTCCGTTAATATCTCCTCAACGAAGCCTTGGACAACATTTTCGCTAAGGAAAAAGTTGTTTCAAATCACCTCCCGAATCACCTCTTTCAAGGTGTTCCAACATTTTTGGGACACCCTGTATATGTATAATCGAATGTGTCCCTAGACGAAACATGGACACCGTCACTCGATAGCGGCTGCCGCCATTCTTATTCCTTTTTCTTTCGTCAGTGCATTCCATTCGACATCACTTACGCCATTAAAATACATCATTCGCGATAAGATCTCTCCTGCTGGGAATTAGTCGTGTTTTGCCACTCGTTGATCGCCGACTTTGTTTTGTAAACACAGCGCAACCAAAACTAGTCCAACAGATACGAAAAGCGCTGCGTATCGATGTTTTGTACATTTATTCGTGCTACTGTTTGTTTTCTCTGCTCTACACAGTTTGATGAATTATTAATTCTGTGAATGAATTATACATTCGCACATTTATAAGTCTAGTTTGAGTCGAAATATTCACTCGCCATTTTGTTTCGTTAGAGCACCAGCCTTCGTAGTAATGAAACATATGGATAGGATTGCGATATGTTAAGTTTCGAAAGGCACAGAATTAATTTATACATCTAATAACAATATAAAATCTCTAAATGATTCTTATGACATTTTGAAATCTTACGAAGTGTCTTCTCGATAATTTAAATGAATTATTCAGCAGGTAGAAACTTTAGTTTCCAATTTTCTACTTCTTTCTGGCATGTATTTCTCCCATTGTTGAATTTCACAAGTTCGAGAGATAACGGTGCAGATTTCTGTTCGTCGAAAGGCGTAATTTGCGAATAAACGGAAACGCGAAGACAGTAACTCAGAGTATAAACAATACCGTCACGATATATGTTTACTTTCGTATAATTTTTGGACGGTGGCCAGCATCCGTTTCACGCTCAGCACGTCAATTTGGATACTGGCAAGCAGCCGAAATTTTCGTCAAACAGATGTCCGAATGACTGTTATTATCCGCTTGTTACAAACGAGAACGGCGAATGCTTAATCTTGGCGCTAGTGATGCCCGCCAAATTTAATGGGCGACCGTTGACGTATTCTGATAGGTTAAGAATCGTATTTCTCCGATTACAGAGTCGGTCGGAAATGCGCGTGACTGGTTGCTCGATAAGTGATTTGAATTCGTGAAAAGAAATCTGTCGTCGACTATATCGATGTTCGGTCGATACGATTTAAATAATTTGATTGAATTTCTTTCTGATTATTATATTGGGCGTGGAAATGAATTCTGGGCCTTTAAAGAAAAACTTACGATTTAATTATAAAGAAAAATACAATCTTTAATTTTCCCTCAACCACAAGTTTTAAGAAAGCACATATATAAACTACGGTTGTATATAATTACATTTGAAGACAGAATTAATTTCTACATCTAATAATCATCAAGTATCCTTGTATTTTGTTAGATGTACGACAATAAGTAAAATTTGTTGACCACTAAACTTCGCATATATAGATAAACTAGTCATTCGTCTTATATTTTATATACGTTTATTATTAACATTATATACATAAAAGTTTATGTCATGAAAGTTAATGTTTCCGCTGTGTAACAGCTTTAATCACACTATTGCAACGTATTTCCAACTCTATTTCAAAATAACAGCAATTACTAATTATTTAACAACAATTGCGTAATAGCAATTATATGTGGCATTGAGTGTAGTAAATTGTACTGTAATCTCACTCGTCGTTAAGAAACATTAAAATTCTTAATTGGAAAGACAAATAGATTGATACACTCAATAAAAATAAAAAAAAAAAAAAAATGTGCGAAACAAAAATTTGTTACTTTAGTTTACATTTTTTGTTTTTGAAAAGCGGTAATCGCATATACAGTGACTGTCACGTAAAATCCTACACACAAATATGTGTAATATTTTGTTAACATGTCAAAAGAAGGAACGTTAGACTAGATATGTAGGTGAATGTGTAATTTTCAATCGTGTAGGACGATTTTCATGTTTTGTATAAAAAAATCGGTCGAATCGGTAAGTGTAGATTTGAAGTGACAGTCACTACTGTACGAACGAACGCGTTAACATCGCGACCGAGTACACGCGAACTGCGAGTAGTAGGCTGAATTAGAGTCTGGTCGTATCAACACCGAACGGGATAGACGTGGCAACATTGTACGGACGAGTTTAGTAGCCGGCTAACCAAAGCGCGGAGTAGCCGACCGGTGGAACGTCCGCACGTCCGGGAACGACCTTCCTTTACTCGTCCCGTGTCGAGGAACCTCACCTCCAGGATCGTCCAACAGTTCTTTATCTCTTTCTCTCTCTCTCTCTCTCTCTCTCTCTCTCTCTCTCTCTCTCTCGCCTACCATTTTTCTGTCTCGATATCAACTTATTTCGAACACATACTCTCTCATTGATTGCAACAGTAAAACATCTACGAGCAAAATTATTTATCGATGTTTTTAAGCCAATTCTTCTGATAGTATTCTAAATCGAATATCCTTATGTTTTACTCGAGACGTACATTACTCCGGGTACGTTATTCCGACAAAGGGATGCTCGAATCTTGTTAAAAATTGATTTTAAAAATCTTTTCCCTTGTTGCTGACTGTGCTATTATGACATTTGTAAGTTAAATCTGCATATACACAATTAAGACATTATCACGTAAATTAATCACAGTGGCTTTCTAACCATTAATTAAGTTACGGTGAATTTCAAAATGGTAAATATGCGAAGATCGTATGATATTTAGTTAATATTATCGACACCAATTTTCATGTGAGACTGGTCAAATTAGGAATCAACTTTTCCTAAAAGAATAAGATTCGTGTCAGAATAAAAAAAAAAAAAAATCAGAAATTAAAAAAGGTGTGTACGCAATCTATTGAGAATTAAATATCCCTAACGATCACAGAATTTTCCGTGGCTGAATACAGCGATTAGCGATCCAACCTCGGAATAGCTTTTCTGGAGCAGCGATTAACGAAAGAAAAAGGAACGCTTCAAGCATTGTGATATATTATAGCAGGTTTACGCAGTTTTTTGGTGCACTCCCAAGTCGGTGGTTTATTCGATTAATTCGCCTTAGATACGGAGCGTGTAATCCGACCGCGGTACACGGTCCTAGGGGGTTTCGCTTCGCAGTTGGCACACGTGCGCAGGTGGAGTATGGCTTTTGCTAGGTGGTAGTTTTTTTTATCACCGAGGAGCTCTAGTGGCTTTTTCCCGGTCGTTTCTTTGGTAGCCAATCCGTGAGAGAGACGAAGAGGGAAGCAAGGAAGGGTAAGAGCGTGAACGGGTACACAGTTATCGGAAAAGGAAAGTAATACCCGGGAGTCGAGAAAGAGAAGTCAGGGTTCGGGGGGCTTCGTTCCTTCCAGCTGGCCTGGCACGGCAAAGGAGGCCTTGTCGCGCGGCTGCTCGTTCGGTCAATGTCTTCTCTTTCTGCCTCGCTCTTCCTCCTCTGCCTTCTTCGTCGTCCCCCACTCCGCTCTTTTTTCGTCCGCCCCTCCTCCCACTTTCTACATCCTCCAATCCCCTCTCTCGCTGGTTCCCTTCACCTTTACCCCGCTCGCTACCTCTTTCATTCTCCCCCCACCATTCGTGCGCTGCATCGCGCACACGAGACACGGTGCCTGCCTGTGAAAATCTTGCTGTCATCTTTGCGAACGCCCGTGTCCGTCTTAGAGCTAGAATCCGTACGGGAATCGGCCGTATTTCTCTCGTCTACCCAAAACACGGGAATGTTTGATCGCGATAACGGTATTTAGGTGCACCAGAGGGGAAACACCGCGAGCAAACGGGGAGGCGGGAGCGGCGAGGGGACAGGGGCAGAGCACCACCCGTTCGGAAATGTTCACTGACATCGCGGTTTAAAGCCACCCGACGGAAAGGCGTTCTCGTGCGGCTTTTTCTACTGTGCGCGCAACCAGCGTCGATGTTCCGCGCGCGCAACCAGATAAATTCGTCGACGTGACACGAAAACCGACGATTGGCCGATTTTTCCTTTCTTGCCGCGGTCGAGCAGCGAAGTTGTGACAGGGATCGGTGGTGGCGTGTTTACCATACGTGTTGAATATACTCGTTTGCTGGTTGGTCGGATTTTATGCGCCTTGAATCCAACCACGGCGAACGGTACACCCGAGTCCTTGGTGTGTATCGGATATGCAACCAACGACCGCAACGAATGAAATTTGATTATTTTAATTCGCGCCTGCGAAGCTAGAGATCGTACCAAGAGCCACCGTAAGGATTATGTTACCGTTTATCGCGATACCGCTCGCAACAGCATCCTTAGGTTCTTGTAAATAACGACGGCTCTCTTAGAATGTAATCTTACATTCTTGAGACTGTTAATCGCGTATTAAGTTTCGACGAATGTTTCTTAAACATTTCAAATTGAGTTACATTTTATCTAAACGTTTAATAAAAGAAAAACAAACGTACCGTTTTTTTTTTCTCGTGTGATAAAATTATTTTTGCAATAAACTAGGTAACGAGATTAATTTTTTTGGTAAAGTCTCGAATTGACGAGTCCTCTAGCGCATCTAGGATGAAACTTATTTTTACAATAAAAAATATTACTTATATTTACGTATAAGGTTTAATCTTTGTGAAAAATTTAATTTGAAATTTTTGTTTCTGATTACAGAGTGCAATAAAGCTAGCTGGTAAAAACAATGTCAAGAAATTGCATACGCTACTGTCAATAGTGGAAGAGAAACCGAAGGTGGATACAGGACAGAATAATAGACACAACGAGCATCACATCAAAAACCATTTCAAGCACAACCATTATACACACAATTCCATACTGACACCTTCAACGCTCAACCAGGTAATTTTAAACAAAAATGGATGTACAGTATGCACTGAAATTGTTAGTTGAAACTTTAGGTATGTGTAGCATTCATCAGAAGAAGCAAAACAGTATTAGCGAACATGAGTTTGGAACTGACAGTTTCTAAGTTACAAGATGAAATCTGATACCACTGTAGCAGTGTCTAAAATACTTTTGTCCTATTTCGATACATACCTGAACATGCTATCTTATCGTACATTGTACATACTCAAAAATGCAATGAGTACTTGCAATTTCTTTTAATCAGAATCTAATGTATCTAAAGTTTAAACCATCTACATCAGCACATCCTATATAAATATTATGGTGACATATAATAGAAAAGTTATGTAACTATGCTTTGCTTGTAGGGCCTAGATGCAGGTACAAGCGACGATAGTGGCAGAGCATCTGAACAACTGCATGGCCCTGGTATACCTAGGGATTGCCAGGACGCAGACAGTTCCAGGGACCACCTCAGCGATGTAAGTAGAACTATCAGTTAATTAATTGCTGTACAAACACAAAAAAATGATCAAATTCTTATTTTTGTGCAATTTCTATCGTTCTTACAGGCTAGCAGTCATTGCAGCTCGGGTAAAGGTTATATCGTAAGTGTCAGAATTCAACAAACTAAAATGTTTGTTATAAATATGAAAAGCTGTAGTAATAATTCTTTGTTATTTCTGTTTCTTACTATAGTGTGATAGTGAAGGAGAAGACGATAAGGTATGTAAATTTCGAACTGCAGAACTAAGATGTAATAAAACAAACGAGCAGTTTTTCTTAAAACTACATTTTATTCCAGGGCTCGGATGCTGAATCGATACTCTTTGAATCTTCTACCCCACCACCCCTTGCACGTAAATGTATGCTTCAGAAATATCAGCGATATTCCTATTTGTGCTGTGAACACATGTCTGACATCGGTATTTATATTCTAGACGAGTTGCCATCGTCTTCACCACACGTATTGCCTCCAGCAAACGGGGCAGGAGGTTCACCACCGGACACTGGTGGACAAATTTCTAATCCAGCAACGGATGCTCCGGCACCTATACCACCTCCTGTGCCTGCGTCAGCACCAGTTCCAACAGCGCCAAGTCCTCCCAGTCCTACTCTACCCCCTCACATATCCCAGCCACCTGTAAGTAAAGTCTTTGTAAATTTTCGTTTTGCTTCAGCAGACTCAACATACATTTGATTAAACGTACTTTCAGATGACTAGTCCGTTGGCAGCAAATCCACGTGCAATAGCTCCGCAACAGCGGCCAGCTTCCCCAGCTCTGCCACCTCCTTCCTTGTCCCAGCAGCCTCACACTACGATACCTGCGTTACATACACCTAATGTGCCCCTCGTTTCGTCGAGTCATACAACTAGTCCCGCGGTAGCCAGTTTAGGTGTCACCCCAGCAGCACCATCAAACGGGGCGACAACTACCAGCTATCCACCGTCGATACCCATGGCTGCTTATCCTCAAACGCAACCATCTTACCCGCCCCTTTATACGCCGTATACTGCTCTAAATCACAGTCCATACCTTCCACCTGCGGTACCATCTCCTTCCCATTCTGCTTCTTCACGGGCAGAAGTGGTAAGTCGTAATATTCTTTTCATCTAAATCAGTATTTCTCAAATACTAGTCCGTGGACCCCTGATGGAATGATGCAAGTTAAATGTGTTGAAAAATCATGTACTATGTAATCTAATATGATGATAACATTTTTAATGTGACAATTGGGTTCTTGTGTACATTCTTGTAAACATCAAGTACGAAATATCTTGCAAAGTATTATGTCTTTAATATTCAAACTTTGCCATGATTATTTCTATATATACAGAATGACGAGAAGAAAAATCTAGCTTAATTAAATATTGCACATGCATCATTGCACCAAAATAAAAAATTGTACCATCTAACGATGGTTCTTATTCTTTCAATTGCTTTTTGAAACAGTAGTATTTGCTTCAAAGAATGATACAGTGTAGTGGAATAACAAAAAAGTCTTCATGGTAAGACATTCAAGATTTTTTTTATGCCTTTTTATGTCATTCGTTTAGTAAATGAATTTGACTTTAAACTTTACTTGAATACTTGATTATTCAAATATTATTCAACTATTGGAATGTTTGAATATTTGTCTATTGGAACACTTTATGAACTGATCATGTTCTGATTATGTGCTCCTGGCTTTGAATAGTGTGGTATGAACTATAAATCTTAATCTCAAGTTCTTTAAGTTCATAATGTTTTTCTAAATTTTATTTTTTCAAGATATTTTATTAACAATAAACTTAAAGTTATGTCTCACTCAGCACGTTTAAAAATATATAATTCACTTGATACAGCGATGATAAATTAAAATCATAAATTTGAATTAAGGGTATGTACTAAAAACATAATAGTTTAATATTATTTAGGACAGGAGATACGCCAAAAGTTTTCCTTTATAGAAAGGGTCTATGGAAAGATGACATTTGAGAAACACTGATCAATACTAAGGACTTTTGTTCAACTTGGCATTACATGTAATGAAAGTTCTTTCGCGTTTTCCGTTTAACCGATATTTTCCGTTTTTAGAGAGGAAGTAGAGCCTCCCCGTGCACTAACATAAGTAAACAGCCTGTAGGAAATAATACTACGAATCACAATACTCCGCTAAGCGCCGCCACTACGACATGCGTGTCCACGATAACTAATACAGTTACCACAGCGAACACCATCGCTCACAGAGATATGGTAGCCTGTAGTTTAACTGGAAGGAATAATAACTCGCCCCGTGGACACAGTCCGAGCCGAGAAAGGGATAGCTACAGGTACACGTTTGTAATCGTACATAATCCCAACATTTGTTGCAACAATGATCTTATAGTACTATTATTTGTTACAGCAGTAACGTGAGTAGCCTAAGTCGAGGTAGTATAACGCCCGTAAGTGTGCCAAACACGTCTTCTCCAGCCAATTCTAGTCTACCTGCGTATTCCAAGCCACAAGGATGGATTGGGTATAAACAACACGGAAATTATTCTAATACATTCATACTTAAGGATGCAGTTAAGCTTCAAAATTTTAAATATGATTCAGTCTCTAATAATTAATAATTTTGTAGCCATCAAGGAAAATTGTTTACATTTTAAGGTTTTGAGGCTCGACCACCTTAACGAAATTTCATTAGATGACAATTTACATATGTTTAATTTGCAGTAGCAACACAACTTCGCAATTATCTCCGGCAACAGCAACATCAGTTCCAAGGCCAACTCCACCACCCGTGCCACTGGGCATGCACACGTTTCCACCGCCAATGTTTGCAGCACCACTACCACCTCCTGTGTCCAGTTCGAGTCCACACACATCACTGCCTTCGTTACCACCGCCAACGACCAATCCCAACCCATTCTCCGCCGAATCACTTTTCCAAACAAGTAAGTTCACAAACTGTTACAATTTTTGGAATTCGAGGAATAGAGAGAGAGAGAGAGAGGAATTGACTCGCCGAGGAACAAGAGACTAACGAAAAGTAGGGGTGACTCATGTCGCAGGTCAGGCCGACATGCTAAGGCGAGAGCTTGACAATAGATTCTTGGCATCCCAAGACCGAAACGTTGGAGTCGGAGTCGGCAACCTGGGGCCGCCCCCATACCTCAGGACAGAGATGCACCATCATCAGCATCAGCACACTCATGTACATCAACACACGACGCCTCTACTTCCACCGACTGCCGCGACCACCCTCTTTCCAGCTCCCATCGTACGTAACCTACACATCATTGACATGTGAAACTTAAGGCAGTAGAAGTGAATCTTCATGCTTTTATACACCAATAATTATTTTCTTAGTTCAAGGATATTCCAAAACTGGGAGGTGTTGAGTCTCCTTTTTTTCGTGGCAATTTAAATCTGTCTGGATATTCTGGTTTTAATGCCGGCCTTCTGCATCCGGGCATCGGACCACCTTCGACTCCTTTCGTACCACCGAATCATTTAACATCGTTCGCACCAAAGGTAAATCGATTTTTAATTTCTGTATTAGATTAAATGGAAAGCTTTTACATTTTCTATTAAGTCAATAGGAGAATTAACACTTTACCATCTGAATAATCTATGTTCTGGAAAAAATATATGTTATTTACAATTTATGTTTTGTCTATTACAGAAGACTGGAAAATGGAACGCAATGCACGTACGCATCGCTTGGGAAATTTATCATCATCAACAAAAGCAGCAGGCGGAAGCTAAGGCGGGAGGTGTCGTTAATACTAAAACGGAACTGCTGAGACCACCGGGTCATCTTTATCCAGGTGGACCAGCAGGTGGTCTCGGAATTGGTGCACCTTCGATGGCGCCTCCATTCCCCACTAACATGCAGCAGGCACATCCTGCGCCACCTCCACCTCATCCAGTTGGTTTTCTGTCTACGCCAGCGTCACATTTAGGTAATCTTCACGGAATCGATGCTTTACACAAGTCTTGATCATTTTATTAAGGAAAGATATGTTATCAACAAAAAATCAAAGTTTTGGTCTCATAAACATTGAGAGGTTTTTATTATTACTGAACTATGACATCTCAAGTTTTGTAATCAACTTTATCGATGACAAAATATTAAGAATTTTAAAGGATTATAATTTCATTTCGTATTAAAATTATTACAGGAACAGGAATGTCGCCGTTTGGAAGGTACCCATCCACGTACGGCGCGCCAAATCCGAATTTCCCTGGTCTTTCTAGTTTTCCACCATCGAGAGAAATGCCACCGTTGGGTGGGCTAGGTTCTGTACACGATCCGTGGAGAGGGTACGTTTCAATTTCAAAAAGGTTCGATTACTTAAATTTACTCACAAGGGAACGCTAAGATTTGTCATCCTCAGAATTGTGTTAAATTTTACATACGGGAGTATTCTTAAGCAAAGTCAGAAATCCATTTTCATTCAAAAGTACTCCTTGTGTAAAGTTTGACGCAATTCCGAAGAGGGCAAGTTCTCAACGTTTCCTTGTCAGTTATCCAATACCTTTCTCCCAGGACTAACTATTATTTATCCCTTTAAACAAATTTTGTAGATTGCAACGAGCGTCCACTGGGTTCCCACCCACCACTGTTGCATGGAGCCTGAAACCAGAACCGCCTGCTATCGATAGACGAGCGGAACTCGAGGAACGTGAACGAGAACGCGAACGGGAACGAGAACGGGAACGCGAGCGTGAACGTGAGCGGGAACGAGAACGCGAACGTATCAGACGTGAGAAGGAGAGGGAACGGGAGGAGCAGCGCGAGCGAGAAAGACGAGAACGAGAGAAAGAAGAGAAAAGGAAACAGCAGGAAGCTGCTGAGAGGGAAAGGGACAGAAGGGATAAAGAACGTCGTGAAATGGAGAGACGCGAAATGGAGCGCGAGAGATTGCTTCATCAAAATCGACAGCATGTGGTGGTAGGTCGAGAACGATCACCGTTGAGAAATGGAACGGTGACTATGGACGGTGGCGAGGTGCGTGTCAAAGAGGAACCCCGAAGCAAAGACGACGAAGTCGTGATGCTTCCAAGACCACCGGGTCCTGGCCCAGGTGGTCAATCCGCAACAGGGCCTGGACCGAGTCCACTACCCGATACCAGGTATCATCACCCCCATCCTCATTCGTATCTCGCGAGGCATCCTCACGGGATGCCGCATTCCATGCCGCGAAGTATGCTCCCTGGATTAGGTGGACATCCCATGCAACATTTCCCACCACCTTCGGCGCCTGCAGGTCAACCTGGGGGTCCTTGGCCCGGGGATCCATTCAGAGATTATCGCTACGATCCTTTGCAACAACTACGTTACAATCCCCTGATAGCTGCTGCTGCGTTTCGCGCAGAGGAAGAGGAGAGGGCCAAGCTTTACGCTGGCTACCCACCACCACCTGTGAATGCTCTGAGAAGCAAGGATCCCAGTCCTGGCCCCCTTAGCAATTTACACATGCATCACAGAGCGGGACCAGGACCAGGAGTGCCAACACGACAATTGGACCCTTCTTTAATGCACGCAGATATACACAAGAAAGAGGATGCGTCCCAATCCCGATGATACATCCTCCCAGCGTCCTCGGCTTCTGCGAGCGAACGCACCAAAGGGTCAGCAGTCTGAGCACTAGCGCATACCCACACCCTCACCCCCCACGGTGCTGATATTTTGCTAACGGAGGAGAGGCGTTATTTAAAAGAAATTGTACATAGATTATATAATATTTATAGTTATCGATGGGGAAGTGCGAAATGAAGAAACCGTGTTAGAACTTTCAATTATATATGGAACGCACTCCGTATGACGATCATTAACAAAGATGCCTTGACTCGCGATCCGTAGGGTCAAAAGACGGATAACTTTTACGCGTTTACCGTAACGTCGATATTGCGCCAAGGCATCGGTATGAAAAAAAAAAAAGGGAAATGTGTTGTCACGAAACGGAATGAAAGAAATAATGACAATTGTGATTATCTGCGAGTTTCGGGGATCTGACTGTTTATAGCGGTATAAACTTTAATCATTACGATAACTATGCGTACAGTTTAAAAAAAAAAAACAAAAAAAGTATCGTGTGTAATATTATAGATATTGTAGAATGCGAGACGATGCTACCGTAAACAAAACAAAAAAAAACAACAAGGAATCCAAGTTAAAAGAAAATTTATGCGGATCTCTACCATTACTCGAAAGTTATTTAATTATTTATTTATTGCGACGTATAAACGAATCTCTGCTACTGACGTACGGATACGATCGTAAAAAAAAAATATGATGTTGCCCTAATTTAATCGATATAATATAACAAAAGTTTACGTATGAATTTTCATTTTCTTCGTAGAGATTAATTTGTACCGTAGGGATTGATAGTGAACCGAGAGGGCAAAAAGAAAACAGGTACCTTTGGCTTATGGCAGCGCAAGCTTGCTTCTTCCCTGATTTGCATGGAGACTAGAATTGCACTCTGGTGCTTTCCTGTGATATAAAAAGTAAGATCGTTCAGAAGCATTGCAATTGTTTTTCACCGTAATTTTGTAAGTAAATCGAGCGACGGACGCAAGGCGTAAATCAAATTCTTGGACAAATTATAAAGAGAGAAAAAAAGAGAAAAAAAAAACAACGGAGGCGAGACTCGCGTCACCCCAATTTTTCAAGAAAAAAAGGAACAAAAAAAGAGAGAAAGAGAGATGAAAAGAAAAATTTATATTTATCGGGAAATACGGGATTTGCGAGTGAACAAATACAAAAGCAGTTTGTCCGTGCCAAAGTGCTTTAATCAAAAGAACACATTTAACGCTACGTAGAAAAATTGCAACTTCTGATTTTGTATCTTTATCAAAAATGAAGAAAGAAATATGGTTTTCCACCCTTCTTTCGTCGTCCTCTCAATTGTCAGTCATATATATATACAGATGTATGTATATGTACGTCGTTACACGTTACCAGAGAGCCAATTCAAGATCTCTCTAAAAAATAACAATGTTCGTGCCATGGACCAGGTTAGAATTCGGAACACTCTGGTGCCTCTAAAATGAAAAGAAAACGAACTTTTGTCGAGTAATCAGGCTCTTAATTTTGTTTCGTTTATACTGTGAAGTCATCATAAAACTGTATATTATTATATAATTAACGAACATACGCAATTTGAAAATTGTAGATATTTTTCATCGATGCAAGGTTGCAATGTGATGCAATGATTCAGTTCATGTAGATATCGCGAAGTATAAAAGAGGATTTTGTGTGAATAGGTTTTTTCTAAAATTGATTCTTTGTAAAAGGGTCTAATAATCATAGTTTCTATCAAACTCCTGTCTCTTTTAGTACTTTCACCAAGCCTGAAACATCTTACAGCTCATTGTCATCAGAAAAAAAAAAAGACATTTATGGTTGATCGATAAATACTACAGAGTACGTGTTACGATAATAAAAAAGTATTAAATTCCTCTTCCTACTATTTCATGGAATTATTGTTATATTTGGAGATGGGCAAAATTTGATTCGAATAATAGACTGACGAATGAAAACATTGCACAATTATTTGTTCCATCGAACAGTTCTTTGAATAAACTTTTATTCATTCAACTTAAATTATAATTTCATCTTATAAATCAAAGTAATTATTATTGAACAAATTACCTGCCGATAGATTGCGCTCTGATATTAATTCTAATTATATAAAAGAGAATATTAAACATCCCAAAATATTATAAGCTTTTACAATTTCCTAAACGGATTCATGCAACTATAAATAACTAATTAAAAAGAAAACGGATGAAAGTTGTTTACTTTATTCGAAATTCTATCTATAGCCTGCCCATCTCCATTTAAATAACGTACTTGATAGCAATATTTCTCCTGAAGTTTTTCGTGTTTTACATTTACTACTGTTGAATGTTAAAATGTCTGATACATCCTATCTTTTTTTTTTTTAATTATTGCCTGGGGTTAGCAACTTTCAGGTACCAATCAACTGCAATATATTTGACACATGTGAAATTATTATATATTTGAGAAAGCAATACTTGTGAGTCACGAATAGTGTTTTGTCATTTGGGAAACGTAAATCGCCGTGAACACTAAGTCGCGGACAGGTCTATCGTTTCAAGTGCGTACACTTTTTTCAGCCATTTATGGTTCCAATGAATCAGTAAAAATTGTTTTGCTTAATATATTAAGACGACCAGGCAGAGTTGAACCGCGTTTGGTCAAATTCAGTTCTTGCTTTATATGTACAAAGGTTGCTATCGAGAGCTGCTAGAGCTGGATCTCGTATAGCGACGATGTCGGTGCCGTGGATTGTTCGGTGGACTTCGAGATCGTGTTCGTGGTCTGCGTCTAGGTGGACGTGGGCTTCTGCGACGATTCATCGGTGGTGAACGTCTACGATAACGCGGAGGTGTGTTTCTTCCGCCGCCACCCCATCTAGGTGGCGCTCTTCTTCCCATCAAAGGTGACATCCTCCGCATCGGCAACGGTCGTGGCTTTGGTAATAATACTGGAGCTGCAGTGATTTCTTGACCATCTATTTGTCCTACATAATCAAAATGCTTGGTTATCGATACGTGAGAATTACAATTAGGTGCATCATAACTGTATAATGAATTATGATCAATATTATGATCCTGGTGCAGGTCCTCGAAGTCTCAATTTATCGACTTTACTACAAAAGAATGTATATCTAACCAATACTAAATCGAGACTGCAAAGAGGACTCTTACTAGGATTGAAACCTTAATCGTAATTTATAATGGACTGAAGGTGACTAAAGACATTTATCCTTCTTATTACATCATTGTTTGTCAAGACAAATAATTAGTAAACTTCGAGATGTTTGTATTTACCACCATCCATGTGTTTCATTGCATTCTCTGCTTCATCTGCTGTTTCAAACTCTACATAGGCAAAGCCTCGTCCTTGATTAGGATGAAGCTTATCCATAGCAAAATCGACCATTTTAATCTGACCATATGTTGAAAAGATTTCCATAATATGTTCCTTAGTGACATTACGAGTCAAATGTCCAATATGTATTTTTGTTGGTCTGGGAATGGGTGACCTTTCTCTGCGTTTTCTACGTGGTGAAGGTGATCTACAAACCAAATCGAATTAAGAAAAAAATTACAAGGAAAACCATTAGATTTATCCATATTTATCAGACCCAATATATATTTACCTAGATCGTCCCTTGGGTTTTGGTTTGTCGACTACAGAATTACTACTCTTCTTTTTGTCCTTTTCCCTGTCCCTGTCCCTATCTCTATCCCTCTCTCGTTCCCTTTCTTTCTCCCTTTCCTTCTCCTTATTGTCGTGTCTCCGCGAAGCATCTACACTTTTGCTTCGACTTCGTTTCCTTCCTCTATCCCTGGAGCTCCCAGAGGAACTTCCAGAGCTACTAGAGGAGCTACTAGATGTAGAGCTCGATCTGGAACTACTTCCACTACTCGTGGACGATGATCCAGAACTGCTGTCGGAGGAACTGTCGAACAGAAACAATGAAAATGTAGTGCATAGAATTTCCAGTTAAAGCATTACAAATTGGTTGAGAACAATTAATAATATCTCACCTACTGCCGCTACTGGTTGAAGAGGCAGCACGTTTCTTTCTTTCCCTTTCTCGACCTCTTTCCCTCTTGTTCTCTTTGTCGGTGGCCTCGGAGTCGCTTTTGCCCGTGCTGTCTTTACGACTGCGTGCCCTATGCCCATATGAAAACACCCGTCAACAAGGTTATCAAGGTTGCAACAAGAAACCGGTTATTAAAGAAACAGACAAATAATTTGCGTTACTTACATCGCAGATTTTGTGAACGTTTAAGTTGTAGGAGTAGTTTTCGCACTGTAAACAAGAGAAACCTTCGGTGAACGCTGCCCTGAACGCCAATAATGGCGGACCGTGCCGCTAAAATATCGTCGTTTTTCACAAGGCTAGTTCACACTGTTGACAAATCTAACAAACGATGCTACAAATAAATAACGCGCACGAAACACCTACGATCGAACAGTTTTATTTCATCGAATCCATAATAGAACAAACATGCGAGGTTTACGAAGCATACGAAACAAAATTACTAATAAAAACGACGCAGCGCTCATGTCGCTATTCCCGCCGGGTTTCGGCCATGTCACGCAACCATAAACCTAAGAAAATTTGATCGCAAGGTATCATATTTTCATTTCAAAAATTTCAGTTACATTCGCAGGAATCACGTTATCGTTATCTTTTCTCTCAGAATTATACGAGTCCCTAAAAACAACGTATGCGATTCTTTCTGATTGTTTAAGTTATGTTACTCAAACATAAGGAATCGCGATTGGTTGCATTATCTTCAGAGATGAGCAAAACCCTAGGCTTCGAATAAATCTGAAGTTTGCCGAGATGTTTGTCGGGTTTCCTCTTTTGAACATTTTCCAAAGAAGAAAACGAGACAAACACATCGGCAAACTTCAAATTTATTCGAAGCCTAGGGTTTTGCGCACCTCTGATTATCTTCTGAAATTGTTATTATAATGGTGTATTCAGTGGGCAATTGATCACTGATCATGATTCATATTACTAGAAATCACTATATTCACCAGTGATGGGCGTACTTTACTGAACGCTGTTGTAGCGTGATTCACTGAATGTAACCACTGTTTTTCACGAAGTTACTATGAGGATAATCACGCTGTTTATACCGACGTGATCCGCCAGTGTCTTTGACAGTTAGAGTTCAGTGAAACGAATGTAACGTTATTTTTACAACGAAATAAACCTCCTATGACACACGATTACTTTTTATTCACTTTCGTTGAAATCTTCGGCGCGTATTTATAAATGAATGCATTTTACATTACGTCAGCCATATTGTTTTTAAAAACATTGCAAATGAAAAACTTATATTTCGCGTGTTTTTTATCATCGTCTGTGTATTTTTATGCGTGAACGTAAAGAATTAACCTATTTTTGAAAGAAATATAATTTAAAAAAATACCAACCGTTATGTTACAACCGAAGTTAAAATTAAGTTAAAGTTTTGCAAGTTTGACTGTTTTTACTAATGATTGAAAGCTGCAGTACAGAGTGTAATTGTATACGGTTATTGTAAAGAAAATAAGTGAAATCATGAAAGAAATGTTGACAAATCAAGCTACCTCAGGATATAGTAACTCTTTTGTTAACAATAATGGGGATACTAACAGCAATAATGCAACCGACAATAACTCGAGGAGATATGCAGTGCTCAGCACTGATTGGATATCTGCAATTGGAGAAGAATTAGGAATGCATCCTCTGCCTGATTCATTATTGCGGCGATTGGCAGAGGATGCATCTTATCGTCTAAGAGAAGTTCTACATGTATGTATAATTATCATTCATATATAATAAGACTTTTAGTTATACAGATTTTCAAGTATATAATTATGTGCTTATTTATGCCTTTATATGTATTTTGTATGTACATTTCTGTTTATACAACCATTACACTTAATGTATGCAGATTATTAAGTACAAAATGTATTTTCAGAAATGTGTAACAAGACTAAAACATAGCAAGAGAAAACGTTTGACATCCACAGATGTAAATGCTGTGATTACCAACCTTTGCGATGTAGATCCAATATTGGGTGCACCAGAATTTTTGCCAGAGTATCACACAGAGGCCAGAGTGTTTGTTCCTAATGAATGTATTATTAATCTAGTACAAGCAATAAACGATCCACTTAGTATATCACAGAGCAATGTACCTTTTATTCAAGGTAAAGTTTTCCAATCCATCAAGGCCTTATTTGATATTAACATTATTTATGATTCTTAAGTAATGTCACGATTATGCTTTTATTTCAGAATCAGAAATATGTGATGCCAGACTTGCTGAAGCACGTAACAATTATGCAAAACGTGCATTAAAGACTTTATTCAATGGGTCTCAAAAAACATTCCAGGTAAGATAATCTCAAATTAACTTACACTATAATTAATTATAAGCGTTACAGTTATTATTAAACTCATTTCAATCTTCATATGTATATATGAAGCCTGCATTAAGTCCAAAATTCTTATAGTATATATTTATAGGTCTTAATTAATGATTGTGCAACAAATGCACATTTGGGTGGCGAAGGTGTTATAGATAAATTGATGTCTATTGCTAGGTCCATGGTGATATCGAATAACGCACAATACACCAGAGTATCTACTCGAACATGCCAGCTTATCATTGCAATCGCAAGTAACAGTGAAGCTGTTTATCCATATCACTTAACTTCGGTAATATTCTGCAGTAAGATCACGTGGAATTCTAATGGCTAACTTTATGTGAAGGTAGAATAGTTCGAGACTTCTGATATCGTCTATTACAGGTAGATAAGTTGACCGAGCTACTGTTAGAGTTACTTTTAGGACAGAGTTTTATCAATCAAAATCTGGAAGCGCTTTTCAAGGAATGCGCACTGAAACTAATGCTTCGTTGGCCGTCCGTTGCTGATAAGTAAATATATTTTTTTCGCTGTTAAATATAATTTAATGAACGTCTAATTATAAAAAAGAATCATATCCGTTGAAAGGTATATTCCCACATTGGAGAACGTCCTTTTAAGGGAAGAGAAAGAAATTACCGTTGGGAGCAAGAAAAAGACGACAGCTATGGAATTGCTGGCGAGTGTTCAGCCATTAATATTTTTTCAACACGAGTCAGAATCTGCGCTTTCCGTGGAAAATGTTCTAAAGTACGCACCACCTGGCTCTGCTCTTTGGCAAAGGATAGCTGTAAGTAAACATAAAGGGAAAAGTATATTTTATTATTGCTTAGACTTGATGGTATAAGTCATCTTCGTCGACCAGTCGTACATAAAAATATAATGTTAATTACAAGTAACTGAATATATTTATCCTAAATTTACAAAAAATTAAATTTAACACAGTTTGTTTATGAGATATGAAATTATATATTATATGCAATTGTATTCGTCATTAATAATGTCATACTCTTTTCAGTTAGCTATCTGTGCCCTCGTAAAGTCGCAGTCTCATAACTTGAATACTACGGTTTTTATGGAACATTACGGGGATTCCTTACTGCCGTACCTACCAGCCGATTATAAGAGTACAGTGAATGCGTTTAGGAAACCCACCCTACTTCCTATAACTATCAAAAGTAAGGTGAAATACGTTAACATCAGACCTGTGGCAGCTAGTCGAATGTTATGGGATCGACAATCAGCATTTCCCGATTCTACTTTACGAGGACCCAGACGAGAGATTAGGTAAGCAAGTAAATAACCTAAAAATATAGGAACCAAATAGAAGAATTGGCGCAGAGCGATTATTGGAATAAAATTAGTTATCTGACAGGGCCACAACAATACCAATACGTACATTCAACTCTAAATCGTCATTGATAAATTTATTGTCAACTAATGTAACTTCTCTGATACAACTTTAGGTTTGCCTTTGCTGGTGGACGACCTGTACCACCAAACAATTTAAGACGAGTCAGTTTAAGGGCAAATTATCAAATTCTAAGAAGCGACCTTCAGGCTACATTGGCTCTTGTCGCGTCACGAAGATTGCTAGTGCTCAAAGACAAAAGGAAAAGACCTTGTGATACTTACGATTTAGTATACTGTTGTTTGTAAATTTTTATTCGTAGAAAATAGTGTAGTAGATGCTGTGCATCTAAACTTAAGATTGACATAATTTCGTTTTGTTATCGTTAGTGGTTTTAGTGGAAACAAAGTTAGTTTTATTTTTAAATTTTGTTTGAAAATATATCGATTTTAACATTTCTTCGTTAATGTGAGAAAACATTTTGTATAGTAACGCGTGTATATAATGTTTAAGTTCCATTATTTATGATCTTACTTACAATAGTATCATGTTTTTATAATAATGTCTCCTGTAAATTGGTATAAACATATATACAGTAAAAAATGTATTAAAACAGATGAAGGAATGACTGATGTAAGTAGTAACTAACCTCGTCCATTAGATTGGCGACTGTATCAATAAAGTCAATATTATTTTCAATGTTGATATTAATTGAGGCAACAATTTTTTCTTAAATTATTTAAAGAAACAAGCATCGTATGAACCCCTTTATTCAAGTACATTAAAAAATTATATGTTACAAACAATCTTTCTTTGAGCGAGGAAGAATGTTTCTTTAAATGCAATCCGAATCGCATAAATCATTCGTCGTAAAAATGGGAAACGTCATGATTCATTCACTAAGAACATGACTCTCCCATTGCTTGAAGAAACTTTCTGTTGTCGACGATTAGTTTCTCTAAGCGTTCCTTCGTCGCCGATGTTTGCTTTTGCGTGAGTTTACGTTTAGCGGACTCAATCGCCACACGATAACCGGTAACATTGTGGAAGACTTTTATGTGTTTATCTCCGGCGACCAAAACGTATTCTCCTAAGGCATCAAAAGCTAGACACGTGATGGGACCTGTAATAATATTATATTAGTATGATTGTCCAACTACGCATTCTACGTAATTACGATGCATGCGCATCTTGAGAAACGAGATTACCGTTTTAATTGCACAAATAGACAAGAGACATACCCAAAAAAATATCTTCTATAGTATTATCTAATGAACCGTCGATCGTAGAGTAAAAACTTAACGAGGATCCATGAGCTATTGCCAAAACTTCGGTATTAGGAGATAGAGCGAGTCTTGCTGTCGCTGCAGTGTCCCATGTTCCGGTTAAAAGTACGTGTGGATCCTCTCCTTTCATATATTCAACTGTAAATATACAACTTGATCGTTACAATGAGATTCTACAGTCAGATTTTAACTTGCATGAAAGTTATGATTTAATTATTTTATTACTTTTAGTATTGTATAAACGATAAGTTCCATCTTTCGATACAGTAGTCATATGGCTACTGTCGGCACTAAAATTGAAGTCAAGTATTCCAGATGAATGGCCTGCGAGGTCGAAAGCCTTGGCTACTTGCTTAAAATCTCCTGATTTCGTGAATACTACTTCAAATATATTTACGTCTGGCGTAAACCCTAAAGAAAACAGTTTATAATTAAGATTCTTATTAATATACAATACAATGTTTGGTGAAAAATTGAATAAAGTGAATTAAATCGTTACCAGAAGCGCCAACGAAGCGACCACAGGGTGACACACGTGCTCGATAAATAGATCCTAGATACAGTTCTATAGTTGCAAGAATCTGGCCCTTAAGATCCCATATTACAAGATCGTTTGCTTTGCTGCACGTGATAATATACTTTCCTGTACTTGCAATGTCCATGCCGACTACATCTTCAGTATGCCGCTGAAACATTGGTAAGATGAAATATGTATGAAAAATATTACTAGAAAAGAAAAATTTTAAATACTTACTTTTGGAAATTCTAGAGCCTTTGTTGCCGAAGCCAGAGTACCATCCGATTTCTTGGAAACCTTGTATACTTCAATATTGTTTGCCACACCTTTATGTATGATGAAAGCCTTGCCATCAGGAGACCAACGTACCAATGTTGCATGATCAAATTCTATATTTACACGGAGCGATCGCTTCTCCTTTACTGCCAGTTCTTTTGTACACCACAATAATACAGTCCTATCTGTAATATAAAAAAATAATAGATTACAATATTATAATCTTTTTGAATTCCTAAAGAAATTGTAATGGAAAGGGTATTGTGATAAAGAATATGTTAAATATATAATTAAAAATTTGATCCCTTTGACGTAAGAGAAGAGGTATGGGAAGAAATTACACATGAATTATTATGAAGATTCTTTATTAAATGAACAATTTCAAATTTGTAAGATTTCACAGCAATTAAAACAACTTTCTACGAATACAATGAGCTAGGCAAAAGTAGTTCATGCTTGTAAACTGTTTTAAACATTACGATAAATGTACCATGCTTTAATTCTAAGTAACTAATAATATTGATGGAACAGCAATTAATTGACTGCGATTTATGATCTTCTGTTGCTCGGTGGTGGCATAAGATCTGAATCATCTTGCAAAAATCTATGTCTATTAATATAATCTACAAGACGTTCCGTTGTTATAGGTTTGCCGATAGTTTTACATACAGACTTAGCTGTAGTTTTAGAATTAGGAAATGATTTATCAGTTCTTTCGCGCATAAAAACCCATTGGCCATTTTCAAATTTGCATTCTATAATTGCGTTATTCAAATCCTTTATCTCTTTGGTGACTTTCATTTGACCAAATGGCATGTCTGCTCCACCCACATATAGATGTCCTACTTTCTTTGGAAGAATTCCTACACCAGATTCTGTAACTATTTTCAATTTAAAATCAACAGAGTTATGTGATAAGGGTTTCCATTTCAACACTTCTTTAGATAGTCCTGGACAATATGGTTCTTTAGATGGTTGAAATATTAAACCATCGGGTTCATGACCAAGTTGTTTGGCAAACTTGTCACTTAACAAACTAGCCGCCTGTGTCACATCCCAAAAGAATTTTAACCGTACTGCGAAAGGTTCCTTTTCTTTACGCAGTCTTCCCTCTTTGAGTGCTTTATGTCTACCACCCATAATTTCCCGTTCGATAGTACAGTAACGATCCGGATGATATGGCAATTTACTCACATCTTTGCCATCATACATAACTACATCGTACACTAAATATCTGGGAATCTCTTTTCCATCTACTTTATCAATCACCATTTCCTACAAAAATATTTCAATGAATATTTCTTTAGAAGTTATCTTAATAAAATGAAATTTAATTTAAAAATATTCTCTAAAAAATATATTATAGTCAAAACATGAAAATAAATTAATTTAAACAATACTTGTTGAGCTTTTCATGACGAGCAATATGTATCATTATTTTTTAAATAACCCCAGAATCCATTAATTTAATAGCAAGTGACTACTTACACCATCCAATAATGTGTCTCTAAGAGTTCTAGATACATCTCTTGGATGCGGAAAAGTCAAACCAGTAACTTGAAACACACTATTATCTCTATCAACAAAATAAATCTCTCCGTCTGCTTGTATCAACATCATATACCTAAGTGAATACAAGCAATGAGTTTCAAAGATGTTTTAAATATTTCAACTACATTTTCACCTAACCTGGTTCCATCTGCCTTCCACGATACCATGTATGGTTTCTCATGCAACAACCTAATATTTTCCTCATCCATAGAAACTGGTTGAGAACCAGGAAATCCTGACATTTTCCAAGAACATATATCTTGAACTCGTCTTTGTATTCCACTTAACTTTCGTTCGTCTAAAATGGCAGTTACACCAGGTACGCCAGCCATGAATATAGGGTTCCTATTAATGTGTTCACGCTTTCTCTGTTGAACAGGAGGTAAAGTTTGACTACGGTTAGCGCCTTCAAAGCTAGGTCCTGCATCCGTATCTTCCACATTGGAATCATCATATTCTAGACACCATGCTGGCTTAGGTGGAGGTGCAGGAGCATCTTCTATGTCATCGTAACGTCTAAATAACTCTTGTATATAATCAGCTTTATATATACCTGGTGGTCTCGCTGTAGCAAATTCCACCAAGCCAGCATCGACGCTGGTACCATCATTTTCTACCAAATAACTAATTATAAGGAAGCCAGTTCTGTTGAAACCATGCGTACAATGAACACCAATAATTTCCAATGGATTGTACAATATGAAATTTTTACAGACTTGTACGAAAGTCCATGTTTGTTCTTCTGAAGGAGTCTCGCCGTGACCTCTACATTGTAGCTTTAAATATTTACAACCGTACGCTTCCAAACTTTTCTTATCGTAAAATCTTGAAGTATTTGTTAGATCGATCCACAGGCCCAACTTTAGCTTTTGGCTCTTTAATGATGCGAACAACATATCCAATGTGAAACGACATTCTTCTGGTACCTGATTGTCGTACGCAGACGACAACGGTGTCTTGAAAGCGAGAAACTTATTTTGGATTAATTTGACCGCTTTGCGTGGACAGTGAAGCCATCGAGGTGGAATTGGACCCTTGCTGCGATTGCAATTTGACATCTTCACGATGTTTTCTCTAGAAGATCGACGAGTATTCTTGTCCATTAGTTGATTTTTTAAATTTTAAATCTCTTAGAAATTAGTAAACATTTTCAGTCGATACAATGAAACTTGAAAATTGCGACACTATGACCTATAATTTTCGCAAACACTTGGACTTATCCCTTTCGCTGAACACTAAGCACGAATTTAATCTGCTCGATTTGTCATTGGTGAGGGTGAGTTAATAAAATAATGTACGCGAACGTGGGAATCGGCTAAAAAACACGTGAATGTCACTGTCGAGTATCTAGTAAGTCACCACACAGCTGTTACTAGTGTTCACTGGCCGCCATTATGTACTTTCACAATTTCGATTTTCGACGAATTTCTCGATCAGTCGATTGCTCGATACGATATTCGATACGATATTCGATACGATATCAATTTGATCTTCGAATATTTGAATCTTAAAAGTTCGTAAATTGTTAGGTTAAATATGTAAAAATGATGCGTTTTTGAACTCTCTTGGATTTATCATTAGGCGGGAGAATCTTAATAGTAATTGCTTTGACTAAATACAAAATTAATTCTCGTCAGCCCTGAATATTTTTCTTCGAATAAAATGAATATTATCCCGTGTCTCCAACTATTGACCATCCAATAAGTGTGTGATTGAATAAAAATATTACAATATATAAACGAATTGTAATAATTACAATGGTGTGTATCGGTAATATTCAATGATATTTATTTACCTGTTATTAAAGTAAACTAACACAATTCAGATTATGAATGAAAGTTTTTAAAGTCTCCAAGTAGAGGATAAGTATTTTTATATGAAACTACCGAGTACCGAACTATGTACTTATAATATCTTTTGACAGATGTCACTAACTGTCACGAAAAACGGTTAAACAGAGATCGACTGTGGATACGTGATATTCGTTATTTTAAGAAACGAATTACTTTGTATGTTAATATAGTTTTAAAGCGTACAAACGTTACGAATACAACAGATCTGAAGAGGTTAGCGCACTGTTACAAACCTAAGTGAACCTACGTGAAATATAGTTTTGGTAAGCATGTGTTTAGGGGAGGCAGATCCGATAACCTTGACCTTGATATACGTTGTCAAGGCCACCCTTCTGAGTAACATCCAAGAGGTTTTAGCCGTCGCTCGTTTTTTATTAAAAAGTTATTAGCATTACATGGCGTTCAAACCGATTCCAAGTCCCTGAACCTGCATGTACGGTTAAAAAACAATATTCAGGGCCGTCGTCGGTTAGATTACCTAAAATATAAGCACGTAGGCGCAAAGCAAGGCAGAGGTAGTCAAGTAGTAGGGGAAATCGTGCTTGCAGTAAAGGAATAATTTGTCCTTGATGCTCCATGCATCATTGGCTCCATGGTCGAATGATCTCTTGCACATCAGCCGCGTCAAGAACAAAAGCTTGAATTCTCGACGTCGAGCTCTTTGTCGATTCGTTGCCCACGACGATAAAAACCACGCACAGACGTTTAAAAGAAAACTTATTTCTTCGAGAAAGTTAAAAATTAAATTTTCTTCAATTCTAATGTACATGTTATTTTGATTTTCCACGAGCAGAAATCGAATTATTTCTTAAATTTTTAGTTCTAAATTGATATTCGAAGTATTTCGTCATTTTTTAAAAATTTTCTACAATGACATTTCTATTTCTAAAAAGAAAAAAGACCAAATTGATTTTGAGATTATATTTAAAAACAGAATCTCAGCTACAACTCGCCTCTTTGCACATTATATTTTTTCTTGTGTTTTATCTGTCGTAATAAGTGGATGGGCTCGAGTTGCAGATTCAAAAATCAGAACTCGTCACATAAGATTTACTCGATAAATAAAACCGATATTCAAATATTTGAGGTTAGATTTAGAAACAGCACCTAAGCCGCTCCTCAGCTCTTCGCGTGACTTAATTTTGTTTTATGAATGTTACCTTGCATGTATAACGGATGGAGAATTTGTGCAATTAAAGATGTTAAATAAAATAAATAAAATAAAAATATGAAAAACAGGCAAAACCAAAATTACCTTGGACCGTCGGTTTTATCAACGAATTTGTTACCGACAGATGGTACTTGAACGTTTACTTTTACGAAAAATAATTTAAATCGTTCCGAAACATTACAGCTTATCAAATTTATTTGTACAAATTATAAATACTCCTAAAACGATACACGCATAACCAATAGCCTTTACTTTGCTAATAACTAGACTGCGGATTTTATGGATTTATGATATAGACTAATATAATAAACACGTGCTAAATGTAACCAAAAGGTATGTGCACTTAACAATAACATTATGATAATTGTAGAATATATTCAACATACATATGTACATATATTTTACGTATGTTTTCCATATTATTGTACGTCATAAATGCATACAATACGCAGTCCACTAATAAACCAATTTGAATATTCGATGAAACTAAAAACTAATTGTTGCAAATGTTGTAGCGAGTAAAACAGAGATCTTTCACAGGTGATACCGGTACGAGTATCGCTTTCACGAAGAAGTAAAGTATAATTGACGCAGATTGTACAAACAGAAAAAAACAGAGCTCCGTCTCACATTGCCCGGAGAAAGCGTGACCGGGGTGAACGAGAGTAGCTGAGTAGACCGTTGCAATAAAGCGATACTCGACGTTAACGTACGAGCTGCTAAATATAAGTCATTCCCTCAGGGGCTCACCCACGCAATGAGTTCGTTTTCGATACGCGTAAATTCTTATCAACTCGTCTAGTAATTTCTCGTTTGCTATCGCGAGCTAAAAATATATACGCTTAATGTTTTTTATTCTCCATATTTCGGAACATCTATTTCTCTATTTTATTCAATTATATGTATATAATAAAATATCTCTATCCCTTATTTTGATAGTAATAGAATCGATATAATTATTATTATTATGACAGGATCCTTGAAGAGGTTAAGTTTCCACCCTAACCTAAATTCAGAATGTCATTTTCATTCGACAAATAACTCATCGAAAGTTGTTGATCTCTCATTCGTCATTCGAGATGTTTATCCAGATAAGACTTTTGTACATGTGTTGGAATAATAACGAATGAACAACGCAGAATTCCGTCGCTGACGAAACGTGTACTTTCGTGTGTCAATGATCTCAAGAGATCTTGGTTATCGGTACAGTCGTAGATGCCGAACGAGCTGACGTCAATCTCTCGACGGTGAACACGTTTCTCGATAACACCGCAATACTAGATTGCGATGTCCTCAAAGAACGTAAATATTATTAACGGAATTCGTGCATTTATTTCTTGGCAGATAAAGTGGAAAAAATTAAGCTCGTTGTCCGAGCGATAATATGCAAGCAGGAATGGACGTAACGTTACCGTGTGTCGCAATTGGCGACAAACGAGCCACGTTCGTGTCTTCCGTTTCATTTCCCAATCGACACCGGCCTGACTTACCTCCGGAATATTTAATGTTCTTGTTTCGAGCGAGTCTATCGCTAATCGAATTTTTCCTATTCTCTCTTCTACTAATCAATTCTATCTCAATTGCAGACTTGGCTCATCGAAAAATACAATTTTCCATTTGAAATACACGGGGAACAAATTTTCGAATGTTGAATAAATATAATCACAAGACGAAAAAAAAGAGATCCATTTTTATAAATTATCAGACATATTGAGCAATAATTGTATTTTAAAGTCAAAATTATTTTCGAAAACTAATTTTTCAAATACATATATATATATATTTTTATTATTGTATTATTAGTGCATTAATGACACACATAATTATACACATGGTGCTGTTCTTTGCACTTTCTCAAAACTGTTGCAATCTGGTTTTAATTTCGACAATACAAGGACTAGTTGAGGCATCGATTATGTTTCTTTATACGGTCTCGAGAGCATCTGATTTGTAAGGATTCATCGAGATTCGAAACAAGAATGACATCTATCGTAATCGCTCCGTCAACAGCAAGCAATTATCTTATATGTGCAAATTTTAGAAGCTTAGCTAACAAGGATTGTCGAGAAGTCATTTGACTCCAATGACGCGAATCTTTTTACGAGTATACAAGTCTCGACGACGGCGAAATTAATTACGACGTTGTTCAGCCGAAAATCAGAAATCCATTTACTTAAGAATTCTGTTTACATTGGATGTACAGGTCTTTGGCGAAATACGTGGATTTCGAATGATGACGTAAAACAATTCGAATGCTGTCATTTCGGTTGAATTCACGAGTATGTTAATCTTAATTTCTTTATCAATCTACGTTAATCTCCTTTTTATTCGATGCGCTTTTGGTTACGATCCTCGATTCGATTACACTAATTGGAAAGTTGAATCGAGCTATAATATGACGTTACAATAAATTCAAATTCTACGATATGATACGTGGGCGAAGCCGCGACAGGGGATGCTAGTATACTAATATTAGTATAGTACAATAGTTACGTCCTACAGACGTGCGTTTTCATTTTCTTCTATCACAGTGGCATACTTAAAGCTCCGCGATAGTGGCGTATGTCTTTACCAACCAGCAATAAACTAATTCTAACGAAACGAGTACACAAAGCTTTTATCGTAGTTACGTCATAAGTGTTTTGTTGGCCCACCGGATACTGCAATGGCGCTATCCGTCCAATCTAACCGCTATCTTGAACATTGCTACTCTTTTCGTCCTGTTATTCTCTATTTCCTTCCTTCGTGGTATTCGTGCGCGAAAACAACTGTTATTTTTCAAATAGATTAGATTATTATCGTAAGAGTCCATACGAAAAATAACGCACGGAGATTCGAACCGTACGAGGCGTTGATATTACATTATTATCATGACGAATGTTGAGAAAAAATTCCTTAAAGCGAATGTTACATAATGTAAAGCATGTAACACAATGCACTGTTAATTAAGGTTATCTTTGCCGTTTGTAAATGCTTAAAATTCCAAGGTCGTCAAAATACAATCAGTTTTATAAGTCTGGATGCACATGGTACGAGAAAGAAGAAAATAAGCTTAGAATGTACTTCGTTATCGAATTGTTTGCGTGAACAATGAGAAACCAGCGCAACAGCTATGTAATGATAAGATCACATTTTGTGAATCGAAATTCGATTAAATTCTAATTAAATTTCATAATATCGCAATATTATTCGTGGCGCGTCACTTCAACATTATTTTATACAAAGAAAATCGATATTTAAGACTTCACCGACCGGTAGCCTATTAACCACCTTTTTGGCATGGTAACTACTTGTTTATTTATTACCGAGATAGCATTACAATGCTATTGCTATTATTTAGGAGATCCAGATAATTTTATTCCTGCCAATCCTATAAGCATACATGCTTCCATCAGTATATAAATGACGAAAAATTACGTAAATATTAATTTGAAAACAGTTCTGATAAATGACATTACATACTGTATAATACTAATGTTATCGATTGAATCATTTATTATCGATTGTGAAACAGCACTGTGTATGCTCCATCATTATGCGAATTATGAAATATTATGCAAATATTAATCTGAAATCGATTCTATAATGGATGAAATAAACACTGTATAAATATTAACGTTACGAAAATAACAAATATTATTAACTTTAATTTTATATCCAACGGCTATCGTAAAGGCAATGGAACCTTTATTACGTAGACAAGCACGTAGTTCGAGTTATAATTAACGTTACGTTTCTTATTAAGCCAAAATCTTGGCTTCAGCATTGGAAACTGGAATGCTATGCACTTTATAATGAAAGATTGGCGAAGCTTAGCAGCGAGAAGAGGCCGCCGCCTAGTGGCTCGGATTGAAACTAGCTAGGTCGGAGATAAACTTTCGAAGTACTCGAGTGTAAAATTTCAATAAACAACATCTTTGCCGTGCCGGTATCGTCAGAGTGGATATTTTATTTTCTATGCTTGATCCCGTATGAGAACTTTCCTCGAGCACCGTTCACGTCTGGCCAAAGCCGGACGAGCGGAGTGCCACGATTTCCAAGGTGGAGGTGTCGCGAGCAAACGGAGGTGGAGAAAGTTCCCGTCGTCCCTCGCGTCCCGGCACCGTCGTTTCCACCGTAGGAAACGCTTCCTCGAAGCTCGTCGAATACCCACGCGCCTTATCCGAGGAAAGAAAGTTGTTGCGTTGCCACGAAACCCGGAGATTTTCTCTCCCGCAACCTGTTCCTATCGCAACCGACATGCCCTGGTTAAAGTGGCATCTCCGACTTCCAACTTGGAAGCACGTCCGACGACTCGAAAGAGATTCACGATTTGGCGGTCGACAGAAAACCCAACAAAAATGCGACTGGTGTGCCACACAGAAGAACATACGAGGTGTGGCAATTAAATAACGAGACTGGTGTGAGAAATGTGATTTATTGCAAATAAAGTTGCATTTAACTTTAATCCCCTTCAGCATACTCTCCTCCCCTATCTATAAGCCGCTGCATACGTGTCTTTCGTTGTTCAAAACAATGCTGTAGCTCATCAGTTGTTGGCTCCTTCAACAACTCCGCCGTTTTTATTTTTACATCTTATTTGCAATAAATCACGTTTCTCACACCAGTCTCGTTATTTAATTGCCACACCTCGTACATGTAACAGGTGAATCCAGACAGAGCCATCTTAATGGCACGACATGCCTCCGGGCGAATTAGTGCACTGATAAAATTTTTATTTCTGAGGCGCTTAATTTCTTTAGATATCGCGGACTAAAAAAAGAAAGATCCAAGACCACGCCTAAACTGATATTTACGTTAAGCCAGTTACGTTGCGAACTGAACGCGGAGATGGGAAAATTGTAAAAGTAACGCGTTGCTCGTTACAAAAGTAAAACAAATAGAAATGGATAATGGATGGCCGTTGCGTTACAGAGTTTTTCGAGTATCGCGAGACTTGGAAGAAGCGAGATTGCGGTTCACGTTGTAGACCACGCGTTACATTTGGGTCTCTGTATTACATTCACAATCCTCGAAAAAAAAGAGGGAATCTTATTTAGATTCGAGTCGCGTCCCGTCTCGATTTTATGAGATCCCTCGATAGAGCTCTGTTCGAGACACGATCGGAATTATTTGTTGGTGTTCGTCACTTGACGGACTAGTGATGGGTTTAAATGTAACCCCCTGTTATGGCTATTGAGTATTAAGCAATCGTGAGTAATAATTAATGAACAAGTAATTATAATTGACGAACACTGAATAAATACTTATTATTAACGACCACGATTAACTGTTGATGATTCTTGATTTATACTGGCTGATGATAACTATCGATGACTATTAACGACTGAATGACGATTAATGATTACTATTGACTATGAAACATTAAAATGAACAGTAAATTGATTAATAAATGGCTCGTCGACGATTTACGATAACTGATTATGACTGACAATGGTTGGTAATGATTGAACGAATTACAAACAAATAATCGATGAATAATAATTATCAATGATCACGGTCGATTACTGACGTTTCTTGATCATTAATGGCTGATGATAACTATCGATGACTGTTAATGACTTGATAACGATTAATAATGACTATTGATTAATAAATGGCTTGGCGACAATTGACGAGAACTGATGATGATTGAACGAACAACATTTCGTTTTCTCCATAAATCTTACTTCGTATGATTCGACACTGATCAAATTTAATTTCTGGGTGGCATAAATTCGAATCACCTCGACGCTCGATACACGTCATCTTATTGTCAGAGTTCGATTTAAGAATCGGCGGATTGGTAAATGTGACTCCCGGCGGCGTGGGTCGTTGAGCTCGATAGACCTTGCACATCGCGTACAATATATGGAAAAAAAATGAAGCGGACGAAAGAAACGACAAGGATCAGCGCGAGATGGATTTGTAGCGTTTGACCCTTGGCGGTCAACGTGTTCTGAATCGGCAACGTCCCGTACAACACGTTATAATGAAACACGTAAAAACGACTTCTGTCGCCGGGATTACTCGGTAATATATTCTGGGAGTCTTTCGAACAGGGAAGTAATCAAATACCGTGCTACGTGTCGACCTCGGTACGAATTATCATTGGAAGGTTTTGTCGAAGGTTTGATGCTGCGAATAATTTTAATTCATGGAAACTTTTATTTTGCTGGTATTAAAAGTAGTTTATCTTTTGTAACAATTATTACTAAAATCGTAACTTGATACAGTTGACTACCGAGGTACATACATACTTTCTTTTTCTTATCGATTTAACCGACTTGAAAGAAAGCACTAAAAATAATTAAGTAATTCTTTCAAATTCAGTAATGATAAAATTTTATCCATAAACTACAAATCCGATATTATACCTTAATTACGTTATCAATGTAATTAATATAATCGATTACTTTTTGAAATCAGTCCCAAACAACCTCAATCGATTTGTAGTTTAACCCTTGATAATTCTTAAGCAACTAATGTGTTGAATAAAAAAAAAAAAAAAAACAGTTGCTACAAAATTAAATTACAAGTAAATCGAATCATAGGTCTGTAAATTCATTTGTTGTAAAAAATATTCTCTCAAAAAGCCATGTTAGATTAAATTAAATTAGATTTGTTATTCAAATTATACATATTAAATTGATCGTCTTTGTTTCTGGACGTATCAGATTAATGGTCTTGGATGAAATTCTGTAATATGTAATTTGTATATTTTTATAAATATAAAATAAATATAATATCCTTGTAGTGCTTCTGTCGATTTAAAAAACAAAAAAAGTATATAGCTCATTCAAATTTGAGACAAATATATCAATTCAGTTGATTAATGTTATTGTTCTCCATCGCTGTTTAAAATATTAAATTACTAGAATCCACTTTTGTATCTTGTTCAACTGTCAACATTTCGCTCTTCACCGATCGTTAAACGCAAAGCCTTCGAAATAATTCCGAGTTCCAAGGACTTTGATGGACTCTTGTAACAGTAACGGTACGGTTCGCCAACATTGGAATGTCCACTGTTCGGCTGTAATAAACAGCCAAGAATGTCTAGGATGATCGCATAAAAAAAAGAAAAAATAGTAAAAAAAAAGGAGAAGAAGATAAACGCTCGACGATATCTCAGCCTTCGCCGCCGTATAATTTGGGCCCGATCGGACTTCTAACGTTCTCGAACCATGGCCGATCGGATCGTTCACCTCTAGAATCTGTATCTTCGGGGCAAAATCGACGAGTTCGACGACCCAGCCGCGTCGTTCGTTCGGCCTGTTTTAATAAAGAGACATCGGCTCGTCCGCGGCCGTGACGGATACATTTAAAGGTGCCGACGCCTCTCGAAATGTCCCTGACCAGCGTAAAAAGTTAAAAACTCCCGAGCGCTCACAAAGAGCAGGGCCGTGACAAAACGGTGCCAGAACGGCACGTGTCTCTGAGCGCCATCTTACGCGTGCGCATAACATGGACCCATGGACCTAACAAGAATTAATAAGGGTGCGCAGGACCCAGAGCCAAACTCCGAGTTGACTTCAGCGACAGTTGCGGAAAAAGTAGGAAACTGCGGGACAAGGACAGAGAGGGCGATACGATAATTGCAGGAGAGACGAGGACAGGACGATTAGGTTAGCGTGATTTTTTTTCCAGGATATTGAAGCAAAGAAGCAATATTTT
>NC_071981.1:24631297-24654965 GCF_026283585.1 Hylaeus volcanicus
CTCGTCTCTCCTGCAATTATCGTATCGCCCTCTCTGTCCTTGTCCCGCAGTTTCCTACTTTTTCCGCAACGGTCGCTCAAGTCAACTCGAAGTTTGGCTCTGGCTTCTGCGCACCCTTATTTTTAGGAGTCATTCGTAGAAAAATTGGCTGCCAGTAGTTCTCCATATAAAATTTGGAAAATTCGTATTCTCATGTGTTAGAATCGAAATCTTATTATCGCACTATTATTCTTATAGTAATAGACAAAATTCATAACCTTAAAAACCTTCATAACCTTAAAAAAAAAAGAAAACTTAAAAATTTTAGGTCCGTGAAAGTAAAGTACAACCCAACGTTTCGGGACGTCTGACAAAATTTCGTAAGTTCGGACGGACGCGCGCGTATCGTTTATCGTTGTTTTCCAGACAGATAATCGGTCGACCGCTTTTTTTTGCTAGCTCTCCAAGGCCTGCATGATACGTACGCTCCCGGGATAAGAGAGAAAAAAAAAATCCACTGAATAATTACACGATTACACAACTATCCCGTGCGCCTAGTCTAACAATCTCGACTTGTCAATTAATGGGGGTCTTCTTTGTCAGGCAAGGTTCAAGGGAGGAGCTTATCGAAGGGAAAATTACGCCACTGGAGCACGGTAACTAATTTTAACAACGTAAGCCAAGAACTTTATACATAAGGGTGATTTATGGTAATTTTTGCTGTAGTTTTATAGGTTAACTGCGGTGACAAATGCAAAAATTAAGAATAATGTAATAAGGATTGTGTAATTTTCTGATAGATCCATTTAAAATGATATGCAATCAAATTTTTCTTATATATATACATATTTACATCACTGCAAATTTTACTCTTTTATGTTAAAAAAGCTTCGCTTGTGTTCAACATTTTTATGATTTTAATCTTTGCGATTATTTTTAATAAAATGTCTGTTATTGGACTTTTTACGTGCATTCCTGGTCAGGGACGCAACGGACCAATGAGATTCTATCGCAATTGTTGCACTGTTTACCCAAGTATCCCGTCTCATATTATGAACATTTACAACAGTGGCTTACAGATGCACAGCAATCGTTTTCCGCATAGTTTGCGAGAATTTCGTATGAAATTATAGTTTTGCGTTGGGTGAATGACTAAAGAAGTTTTCGAGTGGTAGAATAATATTGAACGAGTGGTTTTTGATTTTAATAAAGGAAACAGATTCGAAGATATTTTTATCGATGCTAGTCGTACCTCTAGATAACAGATGGCGCGCTGCGTACATGGTGGTTGATGGATCATATCTGGTCCAATTAGTTGATGTTTCACACGCATACGCATTCGCAAAGAAACCTCTACATTAAATTCTTATTTTACATTTTGAATAAATACAAATAAATAAATATGTTATTTCTATGCAATGTATAAATTAATACGTAAAGTATCTTGGTGAATGTTACAGGCCCTAACCTCTCATTTCATGTGCATTATTACGGTCAAAAAAAGGTTAATTATTAATATTTATTTTAATTTTATTATTTATAGTATAAATATTAATATCTATTTAATATTAATATTATTATTTTTGTTATACATTCTTTTTGATCGTAGAACTGATAATCACAAATTACGTGTTTTATGTTTATACAGTCTCGTGGCAATCTATCATTTGCCTTTCATAAAACATTTCTAAAAAGGAAAGCGCCTCGTTAGATTCACCCATCGAATATGTACATAGATAGATGAGCCCTCAATTAAAGAGAGCGTTGTACTTTCTCCCAGTTGCGAAATAACGCGATCGACTGGGAAATTATTTTGAAGCTCATCGTTCCATCGATCTCTCGATAATCGTCGTAAGTCGGTGGAACGCTTGCATGAAAACAAATGCGACGAAATTCTACGAGCGGATGTGTCGATATCATCGAGATTATCGTGATAAAGCAATCGTAAGACGGGAGTCAGGAAATCGATCGATCGATATCAAAAGTTCAATTGTAATTTGATAGAATCGAATAAATAATATTTGATTAATGATCACGTAAAGCAAAAGAAAGCTTCGCGTATAAACATTTCTGCGCTAATTGCAGAACCAGTATATTTGTTTTACACTTGTACGTGGTTGGAAAAGCTTAAGGGTGCGCAGAAGCCAGAGCCAAACTTCGAGTTGACTTGAGCGACAGTCGCGGAAAAAGTAGGAAACTCCGGGACAAGGACAGAGAGGGCGATACGATAATTGCAGGAGAGACGAGGACAGGGCGATTAGGCTAGCGTGATTTTTTTTCCAGGATATTGAAGCAAAGAAGCAATATTTTCTAATAATTCTGCTTTTAATATATTCGTTACGCTTCGGCGGATGCGACTCCAAGGCCTGAAATTTTCCAATTTCGCCCTCGAAACTTTATAAATAGTAAAATGAAGATGGCAAACGTACTTTTTTTATTGAAATTATTTCGTACCAAGTGACGTCAGATGTCGAGGAAAACGTGCTTATGCCGCAAGAAGAGAAAGATTACAGCACGTTTTATTGGTTATCGCGTGCGTCTCGATAAATGCTTTTGTAACTGTACATCGCGGAGGATCGTGTATCCACTTCCAGCACTTTCGCTTTGTACGCAAATCCGGTTGCGGTCTTTTCACCCCGACGCTGACGGTTACACGGCCGACTAGGAAGTGAACAATCTCGTCCGCTGGCCTGCGCCAGCCGACTTCCTTCCTGCGCGCGCACCACTTTTCACCGGAGTCTCCGAGGAGCCCGCGGAAACTTACATTTAATATCAACGATGAATGTCGGATAAGCGAACGAAAAAAAACAAGCGAATGAACGTTGTATACAATTTCCTGTATTCTTCGCCTTCGACGTTTCTAAACTCCCAACAGTATAATTATCATACACAAATATAAAATATTCACGGCTTAAATTTTTTCTTTATCCCAGCGTTATTCTTGCTTTGTTAATTATTTGTGTTCGAACATCGAGATTCCGTTGGTAACTTTGTCTTTATATTTTGCAAGGCTGACGGGAAATTGAACCATGGACCCTAGTGGTCGTAGTTGCTCGCTATTTTTTTTTTCTTTTTTAATAATATTCTCCCCATTTTACATCTTTCTATCAAACGTTGCGGAAAACGTGTGTGTTCGCAATTTTGGGGAACGTTGTCATGTTGTACAACTTTCGTTTAAGCAATTTTGTTCGAAGGGATATTTTCACCCTTATGAGATATATTCGTCTCAGTCGCTGTGAAAGGGCTAGATCGTAGGTCACAGGTTGTGCTAGGTTAGACTGCAATGATTTCATGAACGGTCGCGACAAAAGTTGGTCAATTCGCGAGACAAAGAGAGAAAGTACGAAATCGCGGAAGCGAACGGCTACGCTGTGACCTCTTGAGATAGAGTGACGCAACACGTGACCTTTGTGTTTGATGGAACCACGACGATCATCGTCTAACTTCGTGAAAACAGTTGGGGTTGCAATCATGCGGTGAACACGACGAGACACGATCGAACTTTCCTCGAGGGGCTTTCGTGAAAGCTCTCTCCTTAAGAACTAGACGTCTGTGAGATTGAAGACGTTTGTCGTATTCGAAACGAATGTAGCAAAATACAATTACGATTGTTGCCGTGGGTTCGAAACACAGGGTAAAAATGTAGACAGTCGGCGACAGCGTTATATTTAAAACGAATAAATTAAAAAAATATAAATTTTTATAGATTGGTTTCACAACTGTTTTATCGCGAAACAAAATGTTCGTTTAAATCACGTAAATACTAAGCAATAATAATTTTATTTTATTCCACGACAAAACGGTTGCGAAACCAATCGATAAAATTCTGTTTTGTTTTTTTTTATGGTATAATTTCGTTACAATCTTCACGGAACGAAGTAACGTAAATCGAAAATAAAGCCGAGCTTCGCAGCGTCTAAGCGCTGGCACGAAGAAGTTGTGATTATCGCACTAAAAAAAATGAAAAAATTCGATTGTTCGAGCGTGATCCTTCAACGTGTGCCAATTAGTGCATTTTTAATGGTCATAATCATCGTCGTTAATAATTCACGCGCGGCCTGTATATTTTTTATTTCGCACCAGAATGTAAATCGCGCAGAAACAGCCATTTTCGAGATTTGCATAACCACAATTAGCGCTTAGTGTGGCGTAACAGCGGCCCACAAAACAGAACGAAGAAACACGGAAACTGTCGAGCCTGTAATTATGCTTGCATCGGATGATTGCATCTCTCCTAATGGCCGATTTCAGTCGTTTAACGAACATTATATTCCATATTTACCAATACTTTTATCTTAAAGATTCTATGATTCGTTAATTAATTTTAAATAATTTTATTTTCATTATAAATTAATTTTCATTAATTTAGTTTAATGACAATTCAAAGGTTAATCGTTAGAGATGATTCATTAATCCTTACTACCAATAACTCGTGACCCATTAACCGCGATGACTGATACTAATTATTAATCGCGACCATTGATTATTCGTTCGCTCCGATCACTCCGTCATCCATTGATCACGATTATCTCAACCAAGCGTTAATCGTGGATTACGTTTCGTCCAAGCAACGCACCCCGAACGGTTGGACACTTATTCGCTCGTACGAGCTCGCTATACCTCGTCCAACAATTGTACGTGGCCAGCAAATGTATCAACAACGCGATGCGGTCATCGACGAAGAAGAATTCGCCCGGTCTCCGAAACGATCTATCGCGAAGCAGAAATGATCGACGCGGTAAATCGTGTCGGACCGAACGTCTTCTCTATCCATCGATCGCTACGAGGCTACGCTTACGTAACCGCGAACGCGAGCGCGCTTTCAAGCGACGGAAATAACAGAAGAAGCGTTTGGAAAGTCTACGGACGCGTGTCGTCGAGGAAGGTTAGGCGGTTAGTCCACGCTTGTAACAGAACGTCGGGCACGTTCGTAACTCATCCGCCGCGACCATAACTCGTAACGTTCCCGCGCGTTGTCGGTGGCTACAACTAAGGAAAGCCCGCCAACGATTTCATTCGTTTCAATTAACCATTTGTACTCGGGGCCTTTTTTTACTGGTATCTACCAGCAAATCGGGATGCTTCCTAAGCATTCCATTGCCAGAAATGCTAAAGCTTAGGTCGACTTCCAACACGAGATTTCTAATTTGAGATTTGAAAATCGGATCACCCTTACCCCTTCGACAATTATTTTATCGACACTTCGAGTTCTAACGAAATAAAATTTACAGAAATATTATTTCTGGTTGATTTACTGCGTCGAGTACTTTAAGTATTCCAAGGTTCCTTCAACCGTGTCGTATTACAATTTCTTTTTTCTTTCCAGTACACGTTACCGATGTCCCGTCTACGCTGCTCGTAAACAGTGTTCCGTTACAAGTGCAGACCTACCATTTCGGGCGGTCGTTCTATCGAATTGTCGGCCAAGGCTCGACGCAAGGATATTCGAACGAAACCCGATTGAAGACGTTGGATATTTTCCTCGCGAGCAGTGCTCTAAAATCGGCTTACTTTGCACCTACGACGTATCTTTGCCCGGAGAACCTGAACAAAATTAATTAATCCATCTCTCGGCTACGTCTGACAAGAAGAGGTCCCCGAGCGTGACATTGCCTTCTTGATCAGCTTTTGCTTTGTGGTAGATAAATACAAAACTAAAGCTAACGGTATACAGCTTTTGAGGGCGAACAGTTTATAGTTTGTGAGATGCAAAAGGTAATTAAAAAATCAACGCCACCCTTGGGGACCTCCTTCTTGTGAGTTAGGTCTGGGTAAGGAGCGATTTAGATGGGAAAACGAGCAGGTGAAAACAGTTTATAACGGTGACGTTTATAACAGGCGTCGTGTAAAATCGTTTATTTATTCATTCGTATCGATAATTAACGGGTTCGCTATGTCCAATCGAAACATCTTGAATTGGACGTAGCAAAAGTAATTATACATGATATCGTGTACAAAATCAATTAATCCTAATATCAGAATGCAATACTACGTACAGACCTGAAGATATATATAAAATAACATTGTTTTAAACATCATTTCAAGTAACACGTTATTTTACTTCATAATTATTTGAAATAATTGCGAAACCGTTCTCCTCTTTGTCATCCAAATTTAATAAGAAATAAACACGTTAGCATTTTGTCGAAATAAAACTGATCGATATTAAGAAACGTTTTCCTAAAGTATCACTCTCTAGAGAAAGAATTTTACTCGAAGTTGCTGTAAATATTACGTAAAATAAATTCCTATCGTTGCATATTATTACGAGGATCATTCCTTTCGTCAAATTTGAAACACAAAAATAACCAAACATCGAAGTAGCTGTTATTTATACATTCGAATAACGATATTGAAAATAACCGACCGAGATAAATTATTTCAAATAGTTATTTCTCGTTTTAATTTCGCTTAAAATACGCCCAGGTCTGACTGTGTATAATTTAGTTTCGACTTTCATTGATCCATCCATGACGGACTCGGTGGAAGGATACCAAATAGGTGCAAAGTAACTCCTATTTTACGGTATCGCTTTCTTTTACGCATCGTCGATTCGTATCGGCGCTCGTATTGTTTTGATCGTCGAGGACAAAGGCGACGATGTCTTACCCGGTGTCTCTGTTTACATACGGAGAAGAGGGGAACGGAAAAAAAAAAAGGGGTGTGGATGGACGAAACAAGGGAGTTCGTTATACGCCTCGCACTCGCTTCTCGCATTGTTTCGTCTCAGGGACGTTCTGACTCGCGGGGGATTCGCTTTACAAATGAATTACGATTCTTTTTCCGTCCCTCTTTTATTTCGATGCCATTGAAAGATATGCCACCGAAGGAGACTCTCGGCACGCTTTTTTTTTTTTTCTTTTTCAGTCCAAACCACAATAGTAACGAAATGACGGTACACAGGTTTCTGCGTGACACAGACTATTCGAATTTCATCCGGAGTGTACCTAAACGAGGCTGCCCCAAGGCTGATGATTCATCAAGAAACTTCATCCGACGCGACGGTCAGAAAACGGAACGAAATGCTCGACGAGTCCCCGAACGAGGCGGTAGAAAAGTCGAACGAGCAACGCTGAAAATTTATTACACACCTCGAGGTGAGTCGAAGGTTGGAGTCCACCGATCGAAATGATTAATACACAAAGCCCTCCCGGAGACTCGAACCCGCGGTTATTTCGAGACGCGTGCTTTCTGAGAAACTCGACAATGGCGCGTTCTTATCCTTCCAATTACGCGAACAAATCTTTTTAACCCTTTCGACCAGACTGGGCTGTTTTACGTTCGAATTCGACTGGTTTCACTTTTAGAAATTAATTGGTCTTAAACTTGTTATGAAACTTGACTATGAATCAAAAGCTAGATAAAAAGAGACAGATTGCTTTAGCGGAAATGATGTTCATTTTTTTTTTTAAACATATTCCTGGAAATCTCAATCATGAATTTCATACATTCTCTGGGGCGTATATGTCCCAATAGGGTCGAAAGAGTTACAATTACAGTCAAACCTTCTTATAACACGGTGAAAAAATTATGACAGTCCTCTTAGAACACCATAACGGTTTCGTAAACGTTGGACGGAGTGTACCACGTTTGCTTTCTAACGAAGCAGACAGCGGATCTTTGTGCGAAATAATATCTTTGAAAAAAAAAAAAAAGGCCTAGGAAAATGAAACCTAAACAGGAGTTCATTTAACTCTGTATGTATTATTATAAAATAAATTTTACTTTCGATATTTTTTTATATCGCTGCATTTTGTTGTTTCCTTCGCATTAAAATCTCCTATATATGCATAAAAATCCGCGGTCTACTAATAAGTACCTGACGTTGTTGCAATTTGTATTTCTATAGTTTTATACAATTTTCGAATAACTGTTTGACTTCGTTTTTAGTTCAACGTTTAAATTCAAAAAATCATTAAAAATAGTTCAAATAAATTCTGTGGGTGTGTATTATTTTTAGGTTTTGTTCAAACTCTTTCTCGCATACTTTATATTCGATGTTGATGCAACATGGTATGGATACAACGGATTCCCGTTACTTGTATTAGTTTATGATTTCGCTTCACGCATCTTCGACAGAGTCGTCTTTACAGGATTGCGAAGCTCTGGCATATCAATGCATATTAAATTTACTTCGTTTAGGTATCGCGGACTAAGAAGAAAAAAAAAATAATTCAAGACCTAGCATAGGAGGCAACGAGAAATATTAGCGACAATTGTGTTCAGCGTTGTACAAATTAGCACGGGGCCCCTGAGTTTGCGAGCCAAGTTGTCCTAACGTGCCCATGCGTTAACACGACACGTGTCTTCGATGCTACACGGATCAACCGTGTTATAGGCGGATTGACTGTACAATTTTCGTTAGAAGAAAATGAAGAATACAAAAATGACCGTACCCTCGCATGAGCGGATCGTTCGAATCGATCTCAGGGACGGGCAAAATCTTACTCATTTATTCGCGATGGGATAGTTGGTTTCACAGTTCTCGTTTTAATTGTAATTGTTCGAAATTTCTTATCTACATTAAAAAAATTGCATCTAGTCAGAATTCCTTGGCTAGATGAAATGTTTGCCCATCTCTGCTCGGAACGTCCTCCGCGAAGGAGGACGCGCACAGGTACTTTGTCTCGCGATGCGTTTGAATAAATACTATGCTATTTACAAAGCGATGAATATATTGCTTTCGTATCGAGTGTTTTTCTGATATGATTCGTATGCGGGTGAATGAATGAATAATTTTCTCGGATTCGAGGGTGAAACAAACTCAAGTTCCTCTCGTTCGATCGCAACGAGACAGAGAAACGTTAAAGGATATGTACAAGTCAAGATGGACGTGGACACGAGAACGACCAGTGGCGTATCTAGAATCCCGCGCGTCACCGATTTTCCAACATTTCGAGAACCAACATTTCGAGAACCAACATTTCGAGAACCAACATTTCATTCCAAATTATTTCATTTAACTCGCGTTTAGACAAACGTGAATTCTGGAATAAATAATGAATATGGGAAAGCCTGGCGATCGTCTTAGTAAAAATATATCGTAAAAGAAATGTAATTCAACCTTATAAACATTGCTTTGCTGTTGGTTACTTTCTTTTTACATTTTTCTACGGTTATGTAAGATTTAGAGATTGCGAACGGGTCTGTGCCGTATATTTATTTCTTTCGACTTTTCAATGGACGAATGCGCGAATACTGCTCCTAACCTAACCTCGATACTTCGGCACGGGGACCCTGGGATTGCTAGTTACGCCGCTGGGAATGAGGCAATGTTTACGGGTAGTGTTTCGCTGGCGAGTAACGATATAAATAAAGAGAAATATAGAACGAGGAAAAATAAGGAGAAAAGTAATCGTTGGCAGAGATAAAATTAAGTAAAAATTCAGCTCGATGCACGTATACCTCGATGTTGGCATCTCCGTACCGCGCACGGTCATCCAACGTGGAAATACTAAACTATCAGGTCGTTCTAAAAGTTCGTGCCATTTATACTTCTATTCCTCAAATTAATACGTTAAACGTACTCTCAAGTGTCGCAAGAAAAGATAATCTGTCTCGTTTCACAATAGTTTCTCACCTCTCTCACATGGTCATTATACCGTTACTAGAAAATTTCTGTGGTTTTTCATTGAATTTCGACACAGTCTTCGCCACGAACTTATGGGACGGACCTAATATATTAATACTGGAACGGGCCCTAGGCTGACGAAAAATGGGGCACATTGGCGGACAGTTTCGTCTATTGTATCCTTTCTAGAAACGAAGTAACGCGAGTGTCGAAATGTCGCTTTATAGGCCTACCTGTAAGTAGAACACTGTCCTACCGTTACGAAGAAAGGGGAAACCGCGATACCCTCTTTATCTCTGTCTTTACTAACGTACGCGTTAGACTATTGAGTTAGCTTGTTCGCTGTTGAGTTAGCTTTGTATATTATGAGTTTATAACGATTTATATGTGACACAACACTAGCAACGATAAAATATTACAGTAAAGTAATTAATAGTTGAGTGAATCGAACAGTTAACGTTGGCAAGGAAATATTCTATTATTATGCTCTTGTATGCACGCACTGGTAGATAAAACAGACAGGGTACCGTGGTTTTCTTTCTCTTCTCAGCTGCGGTACCTCTACTCTAATGTCTCTATGTTTCCAGATAACAGTGGAACGCCGAAGTAACTTTTGATTACGACGATACATGAAACTGACGTGCACGCGATTTAGAGAACTTTTAGAGAACAGGTTCCGCGTAAAGTGTCTACGAAATGCTATATTTCTCCAGCCGTGTCGCGCACGGCTTTCTTGTGGCGAGCGCGCGTTCCAGTATCAGTAGAGTTCAGCGCGTGGAAACAAAAATTTCCTGTCGTTGGAACGCTCGCGACCGCGTCGCGCTTTATTTATTCTAACGTGTGTCGTTTCGATGCAACAAACGGGTACACGGGGCGTCACTAACGTCGGTAATAAAGTATAAAATCACGGAATATCATCTGCGTGTTGCGCGTGAGGGGAAACCGGACGGGCGGTTCTTAGGCATCTCTTGTCGGGTTTATGATTTACGCGCGAGGACACGTACGGGAACGCGAGAGCTTCGTTGGCACCGTGTACCGCGGTCGATTGTCGTTCGATTATAAAATTCTCTACTCCGCGGACGCGCACGTCCCTTCGGCTTCGCGGGAAACCAGAATGAAAACAGAAATCGATACGACCTTATGCGAGCAAAGTCGCACGTGCGGAACGATAAATATATACACACTCTTGAAAATATACGACGGATCACGCGCAGCGAGAGGACACGCTTTCGCGAAGATTCGCCTCGTTTCGTGCGATCGGAGGAGATACGCGGAATTTTATTCGAATATTTTACTCGAACATCGAATCGAGTACAGTTGTTCTTGAGAGATATCGATGGTCGTGCCCGTAAGTATTCGTACTCTGCGTGTTTATCGTGAAATTTGGCTTAATTAAATGATAGGTGTTGACGTTTCCGAGTAAATTTTTTATTACAGACATATACCAGTGCGAAGTTTATTCACGTAAATGTTTATAATGATACATTTACTTGGGAACATCAAACCCAGCATTCGATTTAGACACGTACAGGGTACGCGTACTTACGAGACTGACTGTACGTGTATCTTTAATTTTACATTAAAAGAACCGTTATTTCCAATCACAATATTTTTTTTAGACAGCATATTTGTACGTCAAGATCGATTTAGAAATAAAAACTGATTTCGCTTGCGTGTACTCGAAAAAAGTGACAATAAAAATCGCAGAAAAAAAATTGCATTTCCGTTGGAGACCTACAAAAATATGTTCGTCGACTGTTTTGAAAAGTCAATAATGTAATACAAAAAAAAAAAACACATTTCAGTGTTCACTAGTATACAATCTACTAATATACAACTGGTTATTCATCTTTTGCTCGTTGCGCTAAATATTCATTTGGACGGGGATTTTAACCGTCTCGTCCAAAAACGAAAAGGAACGATAAAAAAGACAGAAAGAAAAAAAAAAGAACAAACGCATTAATTCCGAATAATTTCTCGATCCGTGTGTCCTCGTTTAACAGCGAATTTTCTAGACGTCGTTTTCGAGGAGAATTTAAATGCAAACCGTCATCGTGGAAGACCGAGACACTTACCAGGATCAATGACGCCGCGTGTCCTCCTCTCGCTGTACGTGTACGAAAAAACAACGCGGGATGAAATATGCATGAGAGAGGTCGTAAGGTATAGAGGCGCGTACGTACATATTTATATAAATGTATACACACGTGTACATATGTATATTTACATATATATATATATAAATAAATAAACATATTTATTTATTTATATTTACACGTGTAAATATATATACACGTATATGTTCTACATGTATATATATATATATATACATATACATATATATACATATATATACACAGGTACAAATGTATGATCCATGAAAGTGTGAGACGTGGATGACAGTAACACGAGCGTAGCATACACAGCATCGCGCTTGTCGAGGAAAACGTCTCGCGGACGGATACACCTGATTCGAATACAGAAATCCTATATTTCATTTTTAGCGTCTATAATACATTAACCCCTGTATCGGAACTACTTACTGAGATCATTTTGTATTCGGTGATTTACTGATTCAGGATGAACGACCATCCGTGCTCGGCCACCTAAACCGTACCACAGAAAGTCCTCAAGTTACTCGGTCGCGTATTTTCGATGCGTTTCGTATCTATCTATGGTCGAATTAATTCCTTTTTATATCGTTATCCAGTGCTGTACGAAACGACCTGATATCAACCCTAACTGGCGCCTCTTACGCAGGATCTATCATATTTTGCGGCCACGCCCTAACGTAATTTTTCGAGAAGATATTCGAGCATACATACGGAATCGAGCCAAACCTTTTCCTCGGCAACGGCGCGCCATGTAGACCAAATTCATAACCGCAGACCGGACGCATGAATTGTGTATGTGTGTCTAAAGTCCATCTGTGCGAGTAACGAGCGTGCATCCCTGGCGTCAGGACGACGCGTGCACGCACAGGGAGCGCGGGTGCTACGTGTAGTTTTCTTTCTGTATATGTAACGTATCACAGACTTCACTTGGAACTGAACACTGACGGGAGGAGTTGCGCGCGGATCAGCGTGGCCCATCCCAGGAGATCTATTCTCGTTAGCGCCTTTCCGTCGACGACGAAACGGAGAGAGAGAGAGAGAGAGAGAGAGAGAGAGAGAGAGAGAGAAAAGAAAGACCTCGCGACACCGCGCGTTGATCGCAGGCTCGACGAAAGCGACGCTAGCGTTTCAGCGTCCCAGAACCCTTACAGAGATTCCATCCGCGCACAGTTTTCAACAATTTCGTCTCGAGATCTCCGACAGTTCGTTCACTGCGGTCGCCTCCTGTTACCCAAGCAGTACCTTCTTCGTTCTGTCCACCGTGATCCTCCGGCAGACGACCCTACGAGAGGTCGTGCTGCAGCCTACGAAGCATAAGATCCACCGCGATCCTGGCGTCCTCCACGGAGTCGTGCTCCGTTACTTGGATCTCTTTTCGCAGCACGGTTCTCGCCAGGGTCTTCAGACTGCTACGGAAAGGATAGCCGAGGAAGTGAGGAAACGCGACGCACGTGTCGATTACCGTCGTGTGGAGTATCCTAAGCGCCCTGAGATCGTTCTCCAACCCGTGGCCTATGAGTATGGTCTCGGCGTGAACGAAGCTGGTCAGGTCCTTCTGCACGTCCATGAGCATCTTCGTCGCCCTGGACAGATCCTTCGCGGTGATGCCGCTGAATCTGGTGTTGTGGTCGATCACCTCCGCGTCGGGCTTCACCAAGGTGTCGTAGACCACTTTCCCGTCCATGCCGACCACCGTGACCTTGGCGAGCTCCAGGCCTCGTCTCGTGAAGCACATTTCGCAGTCCAGCGCGTACACTCCGTAGTTGCCGTCCTTCGGGACGGTTCTGGCGGGTCTGGTGCGAACGTAGCCCTCGAACGGGCCGTTGTACCCTGGCGCCAGGCCAGTCCACACGTGCATTCTGGCAGTGGTGCAGCCTCCGGCTGTCTCTCGGCTCCTGCAGCACTCCCACGTGTCTCCGTGCGAGCCATCCACCAGCCCGCTACGCAATTTGCCCCAATGGTAGACGCACCGCTCTTCGTGCATGTACTCGCCGTCTTCGCGGTTCACGTAGAAGCTCTTGAAGCACCTGGCGCACCTTCTCGCGACCACCACTAGCTCGTAGGGGTCAGGCGTCGAGTCTCTTCTGGATTTCTCCTCGTAGCTCGAAGACGAGGACGACTCACCTATATCGGAGCTCTTATCGCTGTCCGACGAGCTCTCCTGCTCGAGGTCCGAGCTGTCCAGAGAGCTCCCGCTGCAATTCCCGCTGTCAGCCTCGCTCTCCACCATCGTCCAGGAGCTGGTTCCGCTACCAGGGACGAATTCCCGCGCGTTAGCATCCAGATGATGATATCCCCTCGCTCTGTGGCCCATGGGGTGCTGATGATGGTTGATGATGACCGCGTAACCTGGAAAGTAGCTGCACTCCACAGGGTAACCCAGGTGAGCCAGCTGCTCCCCGGTCAAAGTATATCTGCGGAGCAGGGATGCCAGCGCCGCGTCGCTGAGATGGTGGAGTTCCTTCCTCTGGCTGCTGAGGCATATAACGCGGGATTTTCTGGAGCTGTTGTTCGCTCCGCTGCCGGCTACGCTGTTGTTCTTGCTCTCCTCGCGGTGGGAATCGTTCTGCGACTGATTCCTCCTGGACGCGTTCCGTCCAGTCCCGGCTGGTATTCCGTTGGGGTCCGAACTTCTCGTGGGACTGTTCTGATAGTGCTGCGGCCGACAGAGGTGGTGTCGACGATGCCGTTGTTGCTGTTGCGCGGGTTGCTCGTCCTCGTGCTCGTCGTCGCGCAACTCGCGACGCTGGTCCCGCGGCCCCCTGGTGCGGTTCTTCCGTTGTCTCCTACTCAGGATGGCGCGATCCTCCTTCGTCGACGGCGCCGTCGATGCCGCGGACGTCGTCCCAGTCCCGGCGTTAGCCGTCGACGACGCCGCTGACGGCGACTTGTTCTTGCTCCCAGGCGTCTTCGACGGCGGTGGCTCGCGGTTCACCTTGCACCCGTACCGATCGGTCTCCCCAGGGTCCAGGACCTCCTCTTCCGGCCGCAGGCCGCAATCTTTATGTCACATACAAAAACATATATGCGTCAGTTCATCGTCCGGCAGCGAGACTTACAAATCGACGGCCTACTGTTATTACTGTTAGGATTTCGTCACACACCACGCGCATGCAACTCTAAGAATCTCTTTCCTTTCGACTGTTTTCTTAAGGTGTCGCGGAGATCTGTATTAGGATGAAAGAGGATGAAAGATGTTCGGCAAGTTTCTTTTCTAAGGGACGCGATGCGAGATACAAAAATTAGTTCGGAGTAGAAGTTTGAGGAGAGGAGGGAGAATGATATCGCGAGAAATCTACGGGATAGACTTTAATGCGCCAAAAAATTCCCGGTTGCATCGATCGCCGAGCCGTTCTTGACCCAGAGACCGCTATATTTCTACCTTGAACCGATGACTTACGAGACGCGAGTGACTACACGCTTCCAAGGGGATTCCCCCGATGAAGAAAACTTCTACGTTCCCTTTTAAAATGAGCTTTTACATAGGGATACAGCGTGAAACTTTTACAACAAATATCCTTCCTTCTTGATTGGTATCCAAAAGCACTCAAATATTGTACAACCATTACCTTAGGAATTGCAAACTTCATCGATATGCAAAAGCTCGTTTGCATAACGATGGACCCATTGGGAAAGTCCACTTGTTCGTTTCATTGTCAACTGAGAAGGGACCATTGGTCTCACGAGGACTGCACAAACGGCCTGGTTTCGATGCGGATGAAACTTTGTATAGTTTTAGAACATTCGAAAGTAACGTATACGTGTTTCGTTTATCTTTTGTGACTTGAACTTAAGGGGTAAAAGCACCCTCCAAACTTTCACCCTCCGAGTGCTAATTCGAAAACAGTCAGAATCAGAAGATAAAAGTTACAACTAGACTACGGATTTTATGAATTCATAAAAGTACAATAATATAGAAGAACACGTATAAAATATACATAATGTATGTTGAATATATTCTACAATTATTATAATATTATTGTTATTTTATTTTGCATACGTGTATATACCTTTTGGTTATTTACGTCATAAATGCATAAAATCCACAGTTTAGTTATAACAATTTTTGCCATTCGTGAAAAATTATGAATATTATTCTTGTAACATTTTTCTTCTATCTCTAGACATCTCTGAATCACCGCGTTAAATTTGTTAAATTTTTGGAGTATCGTATCACTCGGTTTATTATATTTCGATGTTCAATAAACCCACGCGGTTTCATCCACATCAAAGTTTGCAGTATAAAAAAAAAAACTTTATTCCAGTAAAAAAGGAAATGATTTGTTTCTCGAAATCGATGGATAAGATGGTGGAACATGGTCGAAGCAAGGAGATATATAAAACAAGAGAATTCGATTAATTACTGAAACAAAAGCGAACGAGGATGAAGATCGTTGCGAGTGCTGCTCGGTTAATTGTTCGAAAAACACGAAAGTGAAAGCTTGCCACGGACGTATGAATTAACGTGTATGAATTTTTGTCTGCACATAAGATTCATAATGTCAACGCATTATCCGCTTTGTAGGCACGAGAAACGTCTGCTTTCTAAATTTACAGTTACAAAAAAGAAAAGAGAAAAAAAAAAAGGAGACACTGATCAGAGGAATACTCAAGCCTCAAAATCACGATAAGAAAAACCGTTTTTCAGATTTTTCGTACATATTTACGAATCGGTAAATATTTTCTGCGTATTTTGAGCTCTGATTTATCGGAAAATTCCAAAAGTTGACTTTTTAAATATATTTATTTTAAAGCCTCCCTCCCGCCCCGCAAAAACACTCGAGCCGATCGCACACGGCGCAAGCGATTTGACATTGGTGTTGCAAACCGTTTGCGCTCTTTGTTTCACTTACTCCACTATCTTTGTCGTACCTAGATCCACGGTCGCATGCAACTAATTTCAAAGTGGTTTGAAACTGATCGGTTGCGCCGTGTGCGATCGGCCTTACGTGTAATAATAATAATAATAATCGAGGGACAATAAAAGTGAACCATTTATCGCTCCTTCTTTCTTCTGTTTACACACAACTTTCGCCAAACGCGTCACGGAAAGGGTCGCTTTCTTTTCTCTCCGGTTCGTCTGTCGCAATAAAATATACACGTTCGTTCCGAAAAACGTATTGCACTCTATATATAGCCCGAAACGACAGACGATTTCAAGGACCGTAAAGCTCGTATTCCGAAGTGATTCCTCGCGCGGTCGTCACCGACGGTCATCGGGTGTATCGTTCTTTTTTTCCCATCCGAGCGGAATTATTTTTACGACGCGACGGTGGATGGAACTTTCAACGGCGGGAAAGTTTCGACCGCGAGATCTCGATAACCACGAAGGAAAATATTCAGCTCGATTTCAATTACCATCCCGTCGCGCAGAGCTTCGAATATACGATCGTTTAAAAGAAGATATTAACAATTTCGCAACAACGACACTTTCTGCTACGCTCGTATTTATTTTACTTTTTCCTCGAGACCAGCAGAGTATTCCCCATCGTTGCGGTGCACTTCCGCGATCGATTAAGATGACGTGCCACGTGGATGGGAAACAATCTTTGCAATTACGTCAGAAGTACACGCGCGCGCCACCGGAGTTGCGTTAAATGCAATCTTCCCGGATAATCTCAACAGATTACTTTAAATCGTGTCCTCGATATAAATACTCGTATTAATCTCTTAACTTATCATTCGAACGAGTAACTAACAATGACGTATTTAAGTTTGTAATTCGTTTCACGCACGAGATATGGCGCATTTTTTTAAACGATATTTGTTCAGTTCGTGAGGATGATATCTCGAAAGCTAATTGACCAATCGCTTTCAAACTCTATATACGATTACTTTATTCGACTATCTAAGGTATGAACTCAAAAGTTTGAACGAAATTATTGTGGAATGTATGTTTGTCCTTGTAGAAAAACACACAAGGAATTGTGAAAATTGATATTTATTCTTGAAGCACTTTCAAAAAATTCAATTTCGAATCTACTTTAAAAGATACCGAAATTATTCTCAAAGTTAAAAAATTGATTAAATTTTCCTTTATAAAAAAGAAATGACAAAAATTGATTCTTTTACTTTATGAAAAATCAGAAGTTACGTTGTGAATTATTCCCTTTAATAAATTGAGAATTTGTTGCTAAAAATCACCGACATTTCACAAAAGGTCAAATGACCCCTTATGGTAAGATAGATACATGCCGGTAAAATGTTAGAAACGTTACGATTTAAACAAATGTCAGTGGTTCAATTTCTGAGATATAAGATAATAGTAATCGTCATTGTAAGAAATCGAAAAATAATCCAAAGTTAACAACTAATAAAATTAATTATTTATCCCCCACTATTGATTATTCTACATCGAAAGTGCATTAGTTAAAATAATTACTGAAAAATTTCACGATTAAAATAAATTCAAGATATTATTAAAAAATATTGAAATTTCAAAATGGTCGCGATTAAATTCCCTGATAAAAACCAGTAAGTTTAGTGTTAATTGCGTGGAGAAAGATGATTTACCTCGTCCCTGTCGCGAGTCCATAGCGTTCGGTTAAGAGTTTCTTCTGCGACGAAACGAAGTTAATCGGTCACCGATGGTCTTGTTTCTCGGTCGGTCAGAGGGAAACAGAGGTCGGCAATGTCGATACGTCGCGCGTACTCGCTCGAGGCACACATAAGAAAGGACGGGAACAAAGAGAACACGGTGAAGATATCTCACGTACACGTGCGCGAAGGGAAACGAAAGAAGGGACAGGCAAGAACAGCCGGACGCGGGAATCTCGTACATGTGACTCGGATAACGGAATACGGTATCCCCGTTCACAGGAATGACCGGCTTCGATATGTACCGTTGCGTCATTTAATGAAATCATCCGCCGCCGCCGCCGCCGCGTTCCTCCGTCGGCTCTCTTCGAGGAAATCCCTGGCCTCTGCGAGAAGTCTGACTAACGACTCAGCGAGACCAGGCGCGACCGGAAAAAACGTGGTCGTGAAAATGCGCAGACGTCGGGCAAAACCCTTATCTGGATCAGGATTTCCAATCACGAATAAAACGACAAAACAACTTTATCTACTGTTGTCGTCGAGTGGAGATTAGAACTTTAAATACGGACCGAACGAAATATTTTTCCTGTTTTCCATTCGAAACGAAAATATTAAGTGTAGGAATTAATAATTCTGTTCTTTCACGCTCGTACATTTATAGTTCTAATTGAACGCGTTGATTGCCACGTCGATGCTTTCTATTGGAGAACTAAAGAAATGAACTCTGAATGTCAAGCATCTATGAAAATAAATTTAAATGAAATTCATGAATTGTGACGAAGTTGCAGAAATAAATACCACGATAAATGTTTGATTACGTAGTCTCGAGTATAGAAAAGTATAGAAAATATTCGTACATTTGGATAATTACTCGTAAATTTTCGAAATTATTATTCGTGCGTTTCGCGCGAATAGTAATCGACCGCGAGATAGCGAATCTAAAAATAGAAATAGAGGAAGAAAAATCTCGAGGAAATGAACGATGTGAATCGAAGTCGACGAGAGATGCTGAGATTAAGAGAGAGCTGCGAAATGATCGAATGCAATTTTTCTCGATTCTCACTGTGCCGCGGAATGAAATTACTATTTTTTGTGATATGAAAATCTACTGAAAAAATTACATTCTCCCATGTTTTTCATTTGGAATAAGATAACTTTACCAGAAAACCAAATAATAAAGATACTTTAATAAATTTAAATGAATTTAAATGCTACTCGATAAAAGAAATCAAATATTAATAAAAGTATTAAATACTAATAGTAGTAGTACGTTATAAAATAGCATTACGTTTCGCATTTGTTTTGGGATATTTTTTTGGTAAACGGCGACAGTAGTTATGCTACATTATAAAATGTTTAAATTAAAAACAACGAAGCAATGTATATTGATTAAAAATTTCTAAAGTATAAATTGTTTCAAAACGTAGGTTGCAACATGTGTATCAACAAACAGAAATTTTATTCTACTTTGGGAGTTCGGCAAAGATGTGAAACTTGCAAAAAAGTGGAACGGAGTACGTATGAATATTTCTGAAAAGTAACAACACTGTTAATACCGAGCGGAATAGAAACGCAATAATAATAAACACCTGGTCGCACGTTTAATATTTACTCTCGCGTAACGGAATGTACTCAAGTGGTGTACCGCATGGTAGCGGTCATGTAACTAATTAATGTAGAAGGCAGGTCAACTGAAATAGAACACTTAAGTTATAAATAATTTTTATGATAATTCATTCATATTACGAAACCATGAAACCGACTCTTATTCGACATCTTTGCGAACAACCTAACGCTCCTGTCCGCAATAAATTTTATGGATCTGAAGAAAAAAAAAAAAAAATATATATATATATATTAAATAAGAATAATATAAAATAATAAAATTTCTGATTTAGAATCTTGACCATTGACTAAGTATAGTCGCTAATACTCAAAAAGGGGTACATGCGATACCAAACAAATCAATTTAAAAAAAAAAATTTGATATATATACATAAACTTATTATTATTATGATTATTGTTATTTTATATCATTAATAAATGAAATCTTTTGAAAGGATATTTCTAACATCGAATTTACACAAAATAATTTATGTAAAAATAAAATCGATTAAATCAAGTTCCATTCTTATATACTTCACGTATTATCGATACGCGATTTCCGTGATCGATTTTATTCATCCCGTTGGAGACCTATAATTAAGGTTGAAACGTAACAAATTTGGTCTCGGTGTCGTCAGTTCGAAGACCGAGCGTAGGTGTAATCTGTATTAGCGAGATTAGTAGCCCTCGGTGCAAAAATCGAACGCTAACGATACGGACGACGAGGTCGAAAATTGGTGGATCAGGAACTCCGTAAATTAGATTTCGCCGACGAATCGGAAAAGGAGGCTCTCGCAGAGACCTCGCTAATCTTGTACACTGAATTATCGGCTTATGACGATGCGCGTCTCATCGTTGCCGGCGTTGAGTAGCAATCTGTCGCGCGACGTGTGGGCTTGATTTAAGGCCAGAGAATTTCCCACGTCGCGCTATTATTAGCGCCCGTTACAAACGCGCTGTTACGTTGCGTTTCGAAAAGGTGATAGCGGCAGCCAGTGGCCCCGAATTCTATATATCATTTCGCAAAATTAGACGCGAAGTGGCGATCGTTTAATGCATGCATACGATCAGTCCCGTAAGCGATCGTACCCTCTACATCTATTCAAGAAATCTGTCCAAATTAAATGACGGATTTGTTACCTACAAATAAATATTTCGGTATAAATATGTACCTAAATAAACTATATACCGAATGATAGATTTGTCGTTTGCAAATAAATCTTTCATTATAAATTTATTTTAGATGAATTTCGTGGATAGACATAGAGGGTATGAATATTTATAGGACTATATACAGGGACTATATATAGGGTGTCCCCGGAAAATGTTGTAACATGTTGAAAGGGGTGGTTCGGGAGGTGATTTGAAACAACTTTTTCCTCAACGAAATTGTTGTCCGAGGCTTCGTTGAGGAGATATTAAGCGAAAACACTGACCAATCAGAGCGCGAGGATGCCGTTGGAGCGCTCGCGGTAGCCAATGAGCGCAGTCGCCTAGCGCGTAGTCTTCGCTACCACAGCCGCTCAACGGTATCCACGCGCTCTGATTGGTCAGTGTTTTCCGTTAATATCTCCATAACGAAGCCTCGGACAACATTTTCGCTAAGGAAAAAGTTGTTTCAAATCACCTCCCGAATCACCTCTTTCAAGGTATATAATTTTAAATTATATATTTAATAAGCTTACTTATTAAAATGTTTATAAATAAATAATTTAGATTTGTCAAATCCCTTGTACAATTATTTTGCTTAAAATAGAAAAAAACACAATCTAAACTTTCATTGCTTATATCATTTCAGATTACAAATGCCGGAAGATAGAAAAGATAAGAATATTAAAGAAAGAATTTATTTATGAAATTCTTCAAGCATTTCGCATTTAATTGTCTTATTAATTCTTCTTGTTATTCCCTCACTGGAATGCTCGAAGTTATACAATCGGAATAATCGAATTGATAAAACCACTTTTCGCTCTATGAAAACACATTTCTACAGAAAAACAACGCAACAAAATTATTCACAACTGATCGCGACGACACCTGCCGACCAATTGTTGCTCTTTTATTGCGTGTTCTGAGATATGATTCATTAAAACGCGTTACCATCATCACCATTGACACGACCGATGAGTCATACCAATTACCAAATTATCTGTCAACGATGACTAGGTGTATCTCGAGAAATTCGAAACGTCGTGCGTTTAGGCTCTATCCAAAGTACGAGTGGGATCAACGCATCGCGTGTAAGTAGTAAATAACACGTAATCGCTGTTTGGCAAAAAACTATCGTCCTCGCGGAATTTATCGCAACAAGGAAATGTTAAGAACGTAAACAATTCAAAATGTTCCCGGAGACGATTAATTCACTCGCAAGACGCTGCTTGATCCAACCACTGAACAATGCCGATTTTTTTGTTGGTATATAAAGTAAAGTTGTTGGTAAAAAAAAAGGTATAACATTTTACAATTTTTCTGCTCGTAACTTCCAGTTGCGTAAACTAAGATATCGATATTCGACATGATTTTATTTTTAAAAGTGTTAATATTGAAGAAAATTAGTAAGACGTATGTCAACACAAAATTGATATATATATATATATATATGTATTATTTGTTTTCAGCCATTTCGACATATTCAGACCTGCACCATTTATCAAAAATCGGCATGGACTTTCCGGACAACCCAATAGAACCGAGAATGATGAAAGCGTCGCACGAAGAAGAATATCGAAGATGCGAAAAGTAAAACGCTGGCGCGATCGAGAATCGAAGATGGCAAAAGGATTTGCCCGGCTAAGGATTTGCCCGGCTAAGGATTCCAGTTAAAAAGGCTTCTTCTGAGAACTCGAGCTACCGTTTGTACCGGAGCTCTTGTTACTCATGCTTCTCGGTACTCGGCGCTCACGTACACGTGGGCAACGTCTCGTCTCTCCGAATTCGAGGTTAAGCGCGCCGAGAGAAACGAGGGAAGAGAAACTTACTCGTCGGATGAGAAGCCGACGCACGCTTAACGAAAATCTTCCATGGTCAACGGGTCACCCACGAACGTTATGCGAAGAGACGTTCAAGGATACGTTCGTTGAGGTGTTCAAATATTTCAACTCTCATACGGGTACCGTTGCGAACGATTGCCGTCTATGACATCCTATCTAACGTTGGGTTCAAGGGAAAATTCCAGTTTAAACGCGTGATTTTTCGGATTTTTCTTTGTGAAAACTAGCTACCGCTTTTTTTTTTACAATTTTGTCAACTTTAAAGTGCTGTAAAAATTGTTTAAATAAATATCTGTACTTGATTGTAGTTCACTGAAAAACAACGCAATGCTCAAGTCGTGGGTACCAGTTGGAAAAATCTAGTTTTGAGAAAAATGCGTTTCGCACTTTTTTAAATTCATATAAAGGGCTTCAACTTTATTACTGTTGATCAAAAAAATTGATTTTTATTTACTATCCAGACGAAAATCCCTCTCTAAGACCATTAATTTGAAAATCAGCTAACGCGAATGGTTAATGGGCGCAATTCAATGAATTTTTCCGAGTACAATCACCCGCGCTTGAAATAATCCAAGTTTCTCGAATGCGGCTATTAATATTTCGCGTATAATTAGCAAGCAATGTATATATTATCAAAACAGTTAAACACAGACAATTATATCGAGCGATCGTAGCGTTTAACTCACGTTTCAATCTAAAAGATGAAATAGTGAAAGTAGTCGGCGTTCGGTGTCAGCGATTTTTCCATACTTTTCATACTTTCACTCTGCCCTTCTTTGGATAATTGGGCCATACATCGTCTAAGCGTAAGCGAAAGAACTGACTAGAGAGAGAGAGAGAGAGAGAGAGAGAGAGAGAGAGAGAGAGAGAGA
>NC_071981.1:24654975-24663625 GCF_026283585.1 Hylaeus volcanicus
AGAGAGAGAGAGAGAGAGAGAGAGAGAGAGAGAGAGAGAGAGAGAGAAGATAGTAAAAGTACAGATACAAAATTTCTTTCTTTGCGATGTCGTTGAAAATAAATTTAGACGAAGATTGGAACGGAAGAGCGAAATGTAAACAGGTCAAGAGAATAACGTTTTCTTTCTTTCATTTATCTTTTTTCGAGAGCTCAAAACACGGCCGCGATGCCGACGATCGAACGGCTTGATTTCACTGGAACGACCTACAGTGAGTCACAAAATTATTGCCACACACGAAGAGCAACAGGGATACGAAAGATAAAGAAGCAATAAAAGGTTTCTTATCCTTTCATTTCACAAATATAATGTTTAAATTACGAACTCGTAAAGATACCAGCTGATTTCGGTGAACATCGTTCGGCCTCATTGACAAATGATTTTTCGTTCTTCGATCCGCTTTATCGAAGAAATGAAATACTTTTATTACGAATGAATTTCCATTAATTTCCATACGCCAATGAGAAATCTTTTACTAATTCTTTCGTCGCTCGTATCCTCGTTATACCCCCAGCGTGTAACAATAATTTTGTAATTCACTGTACACATTTCCCGTTCAGTTTCAACGAGTACAAGTAAACGAAAGATCGTAACGAGTAACGCGAGTGTCCGGTAATAAGTTCATTCGTTTCGGTATAAAAACGTGTTTCCTTTCTGGAGAGTCCAACGGGTTCCGTCGAACTGCGCTCGAGACGGCGACATAACTTTTACTTCGTGCACGGTCGCGTTTGTCTGTAGCCTCTTGAGGGATATTGACGCATGCAGTGACTGTCATTTGAAATCGTACACTTAGCAATTCGACCGATTTCTTTACATGATCCACCAAAATCGTAATTAATTACTGAAAATCGTATATATCAAGATATAATTTAACGTGGCTTTATTTGATACGTTACAAAAGTATTACGAAAATTGTAATATCGTTTAGTAAATTAAGTAGAATTTGCCATTTGTAAATTAGGAAAAATTTGTCACTTCGCTGTGAATAAGAATCATACACCAAAAAATTAGACGCACTTTTACAGTAACACGTGTGATGAATTACTTTAATTAATATTTTGTATAGAAAGCAAATGGATTTCCAACAAATTTTAAACACTTAGGCATCGATTTGATTAAATTGTTTGTAATATTATTACATACATCGTTGTAGTATTATTACACTTCATGCTTTCAACAAAAAAGTTGAACCAGTAGATATACAATTTCAAGTGACAGTCACTATATGTGTACGTTCACTTGTGTATCAAAACAATTGTTATTTAAGATCGCAATACCTTTTAGAATTAAGAAATACACGGTATTAAAGTGAGACAACTTATTTATCTGTATGTAAAAAAAAAAAAAAAAAAATACATGTCGAATTGAGTAAACCTCCTCCTTTTCGAAGTCGGTTAAAAATCGATATACAGCTAAAGGTTGCTTTAGTTCGATATATTCGATTACAGCAAACAAAAATTCATGTAAAATTCGTTCCTCGAGTGATTAAGCGATGACGAAGAGACTTTACCGGGTGTATACAGTCGTAAATCGTCGAGGAAACGGGTTAAAGCGGAGACAGACATCGTCTATTGTTATCGACAACACCAATACGGGACGGCAAAAGACGCATGCAGGTATAAAAAAAAAAAAAAGCAACATCGCGTCACCTATGAAAACACAAACGACCCCCGACCTTTCTCAGGACGAGAATCATTCCGCTGCGACGCGTAGCTGCGCTTCAAGGGAGTTCAGACGACAACAAGAGAGAAAAGATTCTCCTTCGAGCGACTCTATCAGAGACACCAACCTTTTTATCACTTTTCTCGCGCAACAACCGGGAATTCTTGCGCGCGCCATTGACGCAGCCGATCGGTCAACCAACAATTTCTCAAACAAACCACGATCGTACCGTGATAAATACATTTTATGCATTTATAGGGAATTTAAATGCGCAAGAAACTACAAACAGCACACAGTATGCGATAATATAAAAAAAGTATTAAAGGTGAATTTTATATCGCAAGATTTTCAGAGTGAAACGAATTCCTATTTAGGTTCAATTTTTGAAGGTACGTTCTCAAAGATTTTATTTTCATAAAGATCCGCAGACTAGTTATGAGAAACTGAATGTAAAATATTAGCTTTTAAGAAGTACGTATAATTATTCGAATAGGACCACTGATACAGTCTTGAAAAGAGGAGTTGATTCTATCTATTAGTTATACGTATACTCGACTCTGAATACTATCCTACGTAGGATATTAACAGTGGCAATAATTAAATGTTGAAATTTAATTATTCACATTTTCAATGTTACGTATAGTGAACATTGATAGAATCTATTCCCAATTTCAAAATTTAATCATTGACGCCATTAATATCCTACACAGAGAACTGTCGAGTACGTGTATAATATGTGTATACATTTAATAGATATAGTGATATTATCAATGTTATTATCTGTAGTGAGAATTGAATTAAATCTATTGTCAATTTTAACATTTATTCGTTGACACCATTGATTTCTTACATAAAGAACCATCTATAAATGGATATCTATAGATTTAAATAAATCTACTATCTGTTTCAACATTTAATCATTTCTTCTCTAGACTGTGTTAAATCAAACTCCTCTATTTCTATATATCCGATATTGTACAATTTTCCAAGATAACCAAAGATAACCAAACTATAATAAAACAATATACGACGTATACCATGTTCGACAAGGTAGGCGATCAAAACATAAAGATAACATTTCGTCCGATAACCGAATGGAACGTTAATCTGCCACTGGAACGATCGTGTTGTGTTTATCTGGTAATACTACTTTATACCGGCTTAGCGACAAGTCTGGACGTGGAAAGGCCACGTTACAATGATGCAAGAGACCAGAGAAGAAAGGATAGAAAGAGATGAAAAAGAAAGAGATGGAAAAGAAAGAGATGGAAAAAAAGAGAAAAAAGAATGTAAGAGAGAAAAGGAAGAAAGAAAGCTAGGCGAAAAAAGGAAAAAAAAAAGACAAAGAAAAAAAACATTGTCGCTGATAGAGTCCTCTCTCAGGTCGAGTTTCTTTTTTTTTTTTAAGTTTGGAAAGACATACCTTCGGCACAGCTTGCGAGGAACTTGCCGTTGCTGGAGAAATTCATGTCGAGGACAGGCGCAGTGTGACCCTTCAACGCACCCACCATCCAGGAATGCGTGAACTCCTGCTGCGCTTCGCGTCTCTTCTTGTTCTTGGCGCGTTTGTTGCTGCTCACGCCACCTCCGGTTCCCGTCCCAGACGAACCGCACGTCGTGTCCCTCGAATCCTCGAATTTCACTTTTTCCGATTCTGTGGCATCTGGAACGATAATATGTAACACGTTCAGCCCGTATACGACGTAAACTCGATTTCAAGCATATTCGGAACGCCAAATATAGTTCCCCGTAACGCGTAACAGGAAATTCGCGCTCGGTGAATTTTCTCCATCGAGAAACGATACATTATTCATCGCGACTAACTTAAATTTCGTTCCGCGTGTATCTCGAAACGTATTTCAAAAGATCGAATCAAGATTAGGAATCTTTATTGTCAACCCCTTTGGTATCTAACCGTTGCATGATGTAATCCCACGCTTAGACGTTACGTCATCGCAACGCCTAATACTGTCCAGTAATATGTATATTATACGACCGATTTCGACACGTTTGAAATTTTTCTAACTTTTAAATCTATTACATTTCTCTTCTATTAGACTTTACGTTTCTTTGGATGGTATCTCCGATTTGATTAAAATAAAGGTGGAATCGTTATTTCGAATCAAATCGAATCGATAGCTCGATATACTAAATGCTAATTTATTGTATTCTCGATTCGATAAATGCAATACTTTTTGTCTTTTAATTTTTAAATTCTTTTTGGGCAGTAGTCCAGAAGCGATTAGCGGCAGAGTTAAAATTTATATGGATATTATTATTATAATTGGTTGCAAAATTACACTATTTAATATGACGCGATTCCTATTTGCACATTTTGCGATAAAATAGCTCCGAATGCGAAGGGTTGAATTTCTAATTTCATAATGGTACGTTTGATCGTGAAACTGAAACAGGCGAGCAGTTTGCACCACGTGCTGAGCTAAATACCCAATACTCGAACAATTTCGTTATAGAATATTACCAACATTCTAAGTTCTCAAGGTGATTTCCATTACACTAAATCTATATGTATACACATAAGTCTCAAGGTGATGGCTATTAAAATTATCTATATATGTCAAGTTCAGTAGACAACAAATTTTGCTTATTGTTGTTCTTGTAACAGATTACAAGTATGCTTAACAATGATTAGGTGTAGAAATAGGATTCTCTTCATCGTAATCATTCATTGTAATGGAGACCAGAAATATCGTTTTATCCTTAAGTTAAATTTATATATTTATCTCATATTATTCCACGAGTAACAAACACGGAGTACGAAATCTTTGCTAGGACTATTGTTTAAAATAACGATTGAGATTCTATACATTCACTATCTAAACGTTAAAATTATATCGTTATTTTCTCGTTATGTGTTTAACGAAATTTACCTCGAAATTGAAAATATGAAATTCGCCAATGACGAACACCACAGCGCACTGTCTCATAACCAACTGAAGAGTAAAATTTAGGTGTACCTCACGGTCCGATGGTTCCACGTATACTAATGCCGATCCGACAATTTCGTTCGGCCCTTCGCGTTCCTTGACCTGCACAACGGGCACACTAATCCGATTTTAGGGTAAACGATCCCGTGATACCCACGAAAGGTAACTTTTTGACCCGTCGTCCCACGCCGCCACGAAAACCCCTTCTCATCACTGGGAACGCTATAACCGGTTCTGAATTGTCTCATAATGGTAGAGGAAAACTTCCACCCGGGGGGACGCTTTGCCACGCCGCGTTTCATAATTGCGGACAACGAACATGTACATGAAAATTACTGTAATGAAGACGTTTCGTTTGATGTGACCAACCACAATCACGAATGAGAAAACTTTGTCCCGTGCGCCGCACACAATGAGAACGGTACGGTGTACCACCCCATGACTGGGTCAAACATCTTTCCGTAAATGTTGCTAGAATTTTTTTCTATTAATCTGTTGCAATGGATTTTTTAAAAAAATATTCCTATTTCTGTTACGTTTAATTTTTATTTGTCGATGAAGTATTGTAACGAAAATTATATTATTTTTTATTCCACGTCCACGAGTAGTTTACTTTCTTGCTTGAAAACAGTTTACCTGTGCCGCGTGGGATTCGTCGATTACCCAGAACACTAATAAACTCGTCACCGATAGGTATGACGTGTCCCTGTCCGTTTCGGTCATTGTCCATAGTCCTAAGCCCTCCCTTTACCCACGAAACCTTTGAAAATTTGAATACGAGAAGCACGTTTATTGAAGGCTTAGCGAACCGGTACATTTCCAAATCCCAATCCATGAATCGGCGATTCCCAAACTTGGACATTTATAAACAAATAGTATCGCTTCTACTTTTTATCAAAGTTTCATAAACAAAAATTCCTTTCTTCTGATAACTTCTCGTTTCTAATCAAATAATCAATTAATTTCTACACCCGATATATACTACGAACTGCAAAATAATATGTAAAATTTAAAAAACAATAGATCGTCTCATCTTTTTGTCCCTGACTGTAGACTCCTCCTAAATAGGACAATAGTTGAAGTAATATTAGAAAAATACGGTAAAACCTGTGAACCACCCTAGTGGCTTCCGGTCGGGATGTTACCGTCCGCGAACCGTAATTCAGTTTCCTGACTGTAAGTGGAAAAAAGCAGTCCTAGCCTCAACCTAGTTTCGCAGAAACAATATAGCAAGGTAAACACCCATATGACGCGCGCGACGAAACGGGACGCGTCGACTGAAACTTCGTCATTGTCGCGTTTACGTGGCATTTCGGTCGTTTCGTACACTGCGTGTAGATTTGTACCGGTATCGCAAACGACGATGTATACGGTGCAATTAACCGGTACTCGATGATTCGATCAAGTCTACGCTTCCGATAAAAGTTGCAACTTTCGTCTCGAACTCATTGTCTTCGAACATTTATTGCTAAATGGGCGTTTTTAAACGACATCGACACAGGACCTTCTGAACTATATCAGATTATGTAAGGGTCGACGTTTCTACCAGCCAAGCCACGATTTTTAATGCCATCGTTGCGTATTACGTACTCGTATTTTATTGCTATCGTTCCATGATCTAACACGTTCAGATCGTACTTTAACGATAGAGATAAGCGAACTTTATTCAAATTAGAGGTGAAAAACAAATTCAATCTATAGCAATTTATATAACAAGATTTAATGTTGACCGAAGTCGAGTCGCTAATAGCCGCTAGTAGTTGCTGCGACTCCAAACCTACATCTAAAAAACAAATCTCTAAAAATTCACGGTGAAAAGAAAATTCACGAATGTTGTTTCAAAATATTGAAACTTACATTCTGAACGTGTAATTTAATATTGTTTTTTCTTTTTTTTTTTTCAAAACATCCATAAATGTTATATCGACAAAAACGGTTACAGAATTTCATAAATATAGATCTGTACTAATTACGGATGAAATTCTTTCCTAAATAAAAATTTGGAATAACGAAATAAAGATGAACATCTCTTACTTTCCTAAACATCTTGTTTCGAGTACAAACGGATCACCCTGTAGGTAACGATACATATATATAGGTTTTCTTTTTTTGGTTCAACGGAGAAAGCAAAACCGATCGACAAATAGAAATAGTAGTCCGCGGTCAGTGCACTACTCGCAGTGCGTGTCGCGAGTTTTCAGGCACATGTTTTACCGCACTCGTCCGGAAAATTTAACGCATTGCGACAAATTCATATTCACCGCCAGAAAGGATAAGGATGTCGCGTCATCTCAACGCGCTCTCAAACATTAACCGTAGCAATTTCGAATACGATCACGAAACTGTACAAGAATAATATATATATTTTTTTTTTCAAGTTGAATTTATATTCTTTTTTTATTCAATTTGTACTATTCCGAAATACGATGTATAATCTCTCGAAATTGATAAATTACTTTTTAATAGTACAAATAATTACCTTATTTGTACTATTCCGAAATACGATGTATAATCTCTCGAAATTGATGAATTACTTTTAGGAGATTATTTACAAATTCGACGAGATTAAAATTATTGAATTCTTCGATGTTCAAGTATCGCACACGTCAGACGAAGGAAAATACGTGCGTACCGTTTCAGCATTATTTTGCAATAATTCATCGGCAATACGTTTAACGAACTTTCGCACGACGAACAGTCGACGGGAATCAGCGAGATAAGTCGCGTTCGTGGAAAACGATCAGCAGAAACGGCCGATGTCTAAAGCCATCTAATTCCGAATTTCGATAAGGTCTCGTATGTTAATGTCGTTCCCAAGTAAAATCGAGGATGAACATGAAAGACGTGCGAATACTTCCTTCTACCGTGGATAGAAGGACCTCGAAGGATCCCTATAGGCCACCTCGATTGTCCATTCTTCGCGCGTATTTCTCCATACGGCCCTGAGCGTTTCTCCTCGCAAGTACACGTGTACGTGCGCGAGACGCGCGTATAAATACTCGCGCCGTGTCCGTTTATTTATACGCAAGGGTGCCCCTTCGCGCAGGCTCTACTCGCTCTAGACCAGAGGTGCACAACGCGCCGACCCACGGGCCAATTTCACCCATTCATTAAGCTTATTTGGCCCGCGAAATATTAACGTATATTAACCTCTTAAGGGACAGTGACGGGCAAAATCCTAGGGTTCGAATAAATCTGAAGTTTACCGATACGTTTCTCTCGTTTCCTCTTTTCAACATTTTCCAATTTAACACACGTTGACTGGCGGACTGATACTCTCGACGATTTCTATCGCGATTAAGTTTTGTTTCTAGGCTATTGGAAGCTACATAATCAAGCATTTATCGTGGGATTTATTTTTATAACTTCGTCGAAGTTTCAGAATTTGATTCAAATTTATTTTCTTTGTTACCGAACGTTCGAAATTAATTTCGTTTGTTCTTCGGTGTGAAGCACTGTCACCCATATATGGGTGACATGGCGTTAAACGTGTTAATTTGATAACAGGAGAAAACTAATCCGATTCCCTAACAACGACTAACGGTACGTCTACGGTTATAGAAGTAAAATTCTTGGGCAAACGTTTCTCGAAAACAAGGAGAAAAGAACGTCAAATATTATTGCTCTCTAACACGATCCATCTTAAATTCGAACAAAACGAATTAATAGTGGGTTGTCCGGAAAGTCCATGCCGATTTTTGGATAGGTGGTGCAGGTTTGAATATGTCGAAATGGCTGAAAACAAATAATATATATATATATAAGAAAACTTCAAACGCACATTTGAATTGTAATATACATTTATTTATATGTATATTTATTGAATTACATAGGCACCAGTTTGTTCCACAACCTTTCCACCTTTAAAGAGATGTACATATATATATATAAGAATGGCTGAAAACAAATAATATATATGTATATATATATAAGAAAACTTCAAACGCACATTTCAATTGTAATATACATTTATTTATATGTATATTTATTGAATTACATAG